>NC_036866.1:36014058-36016079 GCF_002910315.2 Salvelinus sp. IW2-2015
TTGAGTAAAGGCCTGGATCAATTGGTGATGAAAATTCTAATAAATCAAAATGGGAGTGAACCGGGACTCATGAACCAAGGATGCTTCAAATGGAAACCTATTCCCTTTATAGTGCACTATCTATGGACCATGGTCAAAAGTAGCTACGAGGCCCTGGTCAACAGCAGTGCACTATAAGGAACAGGGTTCCATTTGGGCGACAGCCATCGTCTGCATCCAGGACCAGAGAATGGGTGTATGAAAAACCAATATGTACACTACTGTACAGTCGTTTGTCTCAATGGGACTACTGTATATTAAAGGCACAGGACATTGATATTTGAATGTAAACAAGAGGTAAGCGTCAATAAGCTTTTTGCTCCACAATCCACTTCACGTTGTGTAGTTTTGTCCACACACACGCATGTATTCACACACATAATCACGTACGCACGCATGTATTCACAAACATAATCACGCACGCACGTGCATTCACAAACACACACACCCGTTCCATTGACCTTTCATCATGAGTTTTTTTCTGTGCAGAACGGTGAAAAAGAATCACTTTGAAATGTAAATGTCACATTCATTAGTTTGGTGATTTAATGAAGTGTGGCATAGGATATGAAGAATAGGATATGAAGAATAGGATATGAAGAATAGGAAATGAAGAAGGAACTGTTGATTGGAGAACTCTTATTGTCTGACAAAACATTGTTCCCCTGACTTCTAACAGTCTCCTCAGCCTCTCTGATAATGGAATCAAGGACCTTGAAAGACGAAAAGAGCAGCGTCTCAAAGTAGGAGGGCTGATTTAGGATCAGTTTAGCCTTTTAGATCACAATGAATAAGATTACATGTACAGGGGGGGACCTGATCCTAGATCAGCACTCCTACTCTGAGACGCTTGATACATACGGCCGCAGGAAATATATTGTTTATGTCTGGTTGCTCCAACATCGATCTAGTCAAAGGGCTCGGCCGTCAATACTTTGAGCCTTATTAGCTCTTTCTGTATCCCTCCCTTTTTCTGTATTCCTCCAGACACACTTTAACCTCTTGCTGCCCTCAGGCAGTGTCATGCCTGAATGATGTCTTTGTCAAACCTTTATTTGAGGAGTTAAATGCGGATCTCAACCATCCATAGAAAGTGTTTAGCTGTCTCGGAGCACGGAGGTTTTGTAGTTGTATTTGCCGTAGGATTTTACTATCCTCATTTCAAGACTGGCTGATCTTTATGTTGGTGTTGTGATCTATGTGCTACAGTCCACATAGTATATCAGCTGTCTTTACTCTCTGCCTGGTACATCCTCCATCTGGGAATGTACCATGCCATTGTTGATTAAGTATGGGGATTTTTGTTGTTTTATCCGCCACGGCTGCTGACGCTGTTGGTGTAGAAGCATAACATTGGAAAATAAGAACAAGGCGGCCCCGGGCCCGTTCCAGAGACCGGTACCCGTTTGCCGCTCGGCCCACCGTCTCAGCACCTACTTCCATCATCATCACTGCCCTCACTAACATCATCATCACCGACTGCTATCATCATTATGCGATATTGTGATGAAAACACATAGTAGCATAGCGGGGCCTCTAAGTGGGTTCAAATGGCAGTGTTGTAAAAGTCATCTGATTACGTATCGTTCCTCTTTTGTTATCGTTCTTGTCTTCCTTTCTACTGTTTTCTTCTTAGTAAATAGTCCGTCTGTTCTCTCTCTCCTTTTCTATTTTGTGTTGAAATAAGTGAAGCTTTTCTCTAAGATTCAGTCTTGTGACAGTCAGAGACCAGACATCGCTCTTAAAGACAAATCTGTAAAATCACATAGATCAGATGAATTTCCTCATTGTTTCCGTTTTGATGGCATGGCAACTTACAAAGTGTGGCTTTAATGTCCCCATTCAATGAATATCTGTTTGTCTAGGGCAGAGAATAGAACTGAACTCAGTATTTATAGCATGATGTACTACAGACCCATAATGCAACAGATGGAAGCGAACATTATGGCAACAAGATTTTTTTAAAACTAGATACGACAAGG
>NC_036866.1:36016179-36017073 GCF_002910315.2 Salvelinus sp. IW2-2015
ACAACATGTCTGAATATCACTGACCTGTCTGTCTGATATACAACATGTCTGAATATCACTGACCTGTCTGTCTGATATACAACATGTCTGAATATAATCTTGGAAACCCAGAATTAAAATCTTGCATAAATGCACTAGATGTTACGTACTCTGTCCATGAAAGACTATTCTGAATATCACTGACCTGCCTGTCTGAATATCACTGACATGTNCTGTCTGAATATCACTGACCTGCCTGTCTGAATATCACTGACCTGCCTGTCTGAATATCACTGACCTGCCTGACTGAATATCACTGACCTGCCTGTCTGAATATCACTGACCTGCCTGTCTGAATATCACTCACATGCCTGACTGAATATCACTGACCTGTCTAATTGACACTGGGAGCTAAGATATAATTACTTTACTAATTTAAAAGCTTTGCCATTGTATTGGAAGAAGAAAAAAAAAAACATTTAAACCCTGACTTGGCAAGACTGACTTGGCAGTTTAGGGATGTAATATATAGTTTAATGCAGAATTAAATGTGTTTGGAACAGGTCAGGGCAGTACATTTGGTTAACCATATGTTTCAAGGAAATCAAATTACTACCAAATTTACTTTTTTCTTAGAACCATTACAAAATGCAAGTAATTTTTTTCTTCCACATTAAGCAACATCAGCAAATAATACGATGTATAGCCAGTCTTATCCGTACACGTATAGTGCTTTCCCTATCTCTCCCCTCTTTCTCTCTCCTCTTCCTGTGTCGTACATTCTTTCTTCCTGGTATTTCCCTCCCACTGGAGGAGAGGGGAGGTCCAGGACAGGGCAACCTCCAAATAAGTTCCATTAATCACAGGCCACAGTCTAATGTAACTAATATTTTACAATTAGAGGAGACAGGACTG
>NC_036866.1:36020803-36022226 GCF_002910315.2 Salvelinus sp. IW2-2015
ATTTTCCCAACAATTGTTTACAGACAGATTATTTCACTTATAATTCACTATATCACAATTACAGTGGGTTAGAAATTCACATACACTAAGTTGACTGTGCCTTTAAAGAGCTTGGAAAATTCTAGAAAATGATGTAATGGCTTTAGAAGCTTCTGATAGGCTAATTGACATCATTTGAGTCAATTGGACGTGTACCTGTGGATGTATTTCAAGGTCTACCTTCAGACTATGTGCCTCTTTGCTTGACATCATGGGAAAATCAAAAGAAATCAGCCAAGTCCTCAGAAAACAAAATTGTAGACCTCCACAAGTCTGGTTCATCCTTGGGAACAATTTCTAAACGCCTGAAGGTACCACGTTCGTCTGTACAAACAATAGTACGCAAGTATAAACACCATGGGACCCCGCAGCCGTCATACCGCTTAGGAAGGAGACGCGTTCTGTCTCCTAGAGATGAACGTACTTTGGTGCGAAAAGTGCAAATCAATCCCAGAGCAAAAGCAACGGACCTTGCTGGAGGAAACGGGTACAAAAGTATCTATATCCACAGTAAAACAAGTCCTACATCGACATAACCTGAAAGGCCGCTCAGCAAGTAAGAAGCCACTGCTCCAAAACTGCCATAAAAAAAGCCAGACTATGGTTTGCAACTGCACATGGGGACAAAGATCATACTTTTTGGAGAAATGTCCTCTGGTCTGATGAAACAGAAATAGAACTGTTTGGCCAAAATGACCATCGTTATGTTTAGAGGAAAAAGGGGGAGGCTTGCAAGCCGAAGAACACCATCCCAACCATGAAGCACAGGGGTAGGAGCATCATGTTGTGGGGGTGCTTTGCTGCAGGAGGGACTGGTGCACTTCACAAAATAGATGGCATCATGAGGATGGGAAATTATGTGGATATATTGAAGCAACATCTCAAGACATCAGTCAGGAAGTTAAAGCTTGTTCGCAAATGGGTCTTCCAAATGGACAATGACCCAAAGCATACTTCCAAAGTTGTGGCAAAATGGCTTAAGGACAACAAAGTCAAGGTATTGGAGTGGCCATCACAAAGCCCTGACCTCAATCTTATAGAAGAATTGTGTGCAGAACTGAAAAAGTGTGTGCGAGCAAGGAGGCCTATAAACCTGACTCAGTTACACCAGCTCTGTTAGGAGGAATGGTGCCAAAATTCACCAAACTTATTGTGGGAAGCTTGTGGAAGGCTACCCGAAACATTTGACCCAAGTTAAACAATTTAAAGGCAATGCTATCAAATACTAATTGAGTGTATGTAAACGTCTGACCCACTGGGAATGTCATGAAAGAAATAAAATCTGAAGTAAATCATTCTCTCTACTATTATTCTGACATTTCACATTCTTAAAATAAAGTGGTGATCCTAACTGACCTAAGACAGGGAATATTTACGAGGATTA
>NC_036866.1:36027891-36184031 GCF_002910315.2 Salvelinus sp. IW2-2015
AAACTGAGTTTAAATGTATTTGGCTAAGGTGTATGTAAACTTCCAAAGCATCCTTCACTCATGATGCCAAACATACCCTCGTAAAACTGACTATCCTACCGATCCTTGACTTTGGCGATGTCATTTACAAAATAGCCTCCAACACTCTACTCAGCAAATTGGATGTAGTCTATCACAGTGCCATCCGTTTTGTCACCAAAGCCCCATATACTACCCACCACTGCGACCTGTATGCTCTCATTGGCTGGCCCTCGCTTCATATTGGTCGCCAAACCCACTGGCTCCAGGTCATCAATAAGGCTTTGCTAGGTAAAGCCCTGCCTTATCTCAGCTCACTGGTCACCATAGCAGCACCCACCCGTAGCACGTGCTCCAGCAGGTATATTTCACTGGTCATCCCCAAAGCCAACTCCCCCTTTGGCCGCCTTTCCTTACAGTTCTCTGCTGCCAATGACTGGAACGAATTGCAAAAATCACTGAAGCTGGAGTCTTCTATCTCCCTCACAACTTTAAGCATCAGCTGTCAGAGCAGCTTACCGATCATTGCACCTGTACACAGCCCATCTGTAAATAGCCCACCCAACTACCTCATCCCCACATTGTTATTTTTTTTCTTCTTCTCCTTTGCACCCCAGTATCTCTACTTGCACATTCATATTCTGCACATCTATCACTCCAGGGTTTAACTGCTAAATTGTAATTATTTCACCACTATGGCCTATTTATTGCCTTACCTCCCTAATCTTACTACATTTGCACACACTGTGTATAGATTTTTCTATTGTGTTATTGACTGTAGGTTTGTTTATCCCATGTGTAACTCTGTGTTGTTGTTTGTGTCGCACTGCTTTGCTTTATCTTGGCCCGGTCGCAGTTGTAAATGAGAACTTGTTCTCAACTGGCCTACCTGGTTAAATAAAGGTGAAATAAAAAATAAAATACCAGTAGATGGCGTAGTATAGGCTTGGGCCTTCAGCAAATGATTTGTCTGAGAATGATAAAGACACAAATGAGCCTTGTCTAGAATAACCGACTGAGCTGCAAAATAGAAAGTATTTATGTTTTAGGCTAGGCCTATTCCGTTATCTAAATATGCCATGCTGTTGTGTATTATTTAATAGCCATATAATTGTACAATTATTTTTTATAGCCGTGTGGGGCTACTGTGGTGATCATGTAACTTAATGAATCACACTTTTTCCAGTATTTGGGAGCACGGACTGTAGGCCTTATATTAGGCATTATGACTGTTGTATTTGTGAATTCCACTCTGTGTCTAGGCTTGTTATAGCCGTTTGCATTGCACAACCCCATCACGCAGAGGCTATAACCATATCAATAAATGATACAAAACTAAATATTGATTAAGTATTGGCTATAACCTGTCCTGAGCGAAATAGCCAAGGGGCCCCAAATGGTCAAAACTATCCATGGCCTATTCTTATTGCCAGATCTGTTGTCCCTATCAGCCACTGCATGTGCTTCTTCAAGTATTTTGTATTTGGATATGCCTAAATAAAACATTGACCTGAAGTGATAGGCTAAAGAACTTTAGAGAATTTCGATAGTTTTGAATACACACATGGATTTCAACAAACAAATGGATAAGACTGTTCTATTCTCTTTGATTTAGTTCCTATTGCAACTCAGACAAATGACTGAATTGATGACATACTGACTGAACTGAATAAAATAGGAATTAAATGTTCAAATATGTTGGAATGATGAGTTGCAGGCATCATGCATGCTCTGCACTTTATTTGGCTAGTAGGCAAATAGGCCCACATTAGGGTATAATGACTCCATGGCTGCAGGCCTCCAGAAGGGCATCCTTTTAGGCTGAGCTTTTCTTAAGGCGCATTGTGCTGTAGTGCTGCATGAGATCACCAGCTCTTCAACTGGCCAGCAGTGTCACGGTGGTGGGAAGAGCCTATACGAGACTAAGACCACTGCAACAGAGTTATTGTAAAGTGTGGAAGTAAGTTTATGTCAGACTTAGCCTCTGTTTAACCTCTCTCTTGTTCATTTCAATGTCCATATGTTCATGACCCGATTCATATAAATCGTGTCAAATTATTTAAAAAATCATATTAACCCCTCCTACAGAATATGCTTTGGCAAGATTTTGAGTGATGAAATAAATAAATAAATAAATATTCTATAAAAAATATTTTGAGTGGCAAAGATTCCAGTGGTCATGCATAATTCATAGATTCACCAAACATCTGTTATTATTCTGTTTCATTATTCCTGGTAGATACTACTGGTTATGATTGCAGACAGAGTCCAGAGAATAGGATGGTGCAATATTGAATTAGTCATATTTTGATGCAGGTGCATGCATGGGGATGTCCACGTCACCCAGAGATATGTCCATGCTGTAGAGCAGGGGTGTCAAAGTCAAATGGACGGAGGGCCAAATAAAAAAWTTTGCTACAAGCCGAGGGCCGGACTGTTCGAATGTTCATTGAAAAAWTTTTAAATGACGCATATAGTCTAGTGAACCTAATTGAACCTACTGAAAACCTAACAAATATATTCCTTTTTCACAAGCTGCTCTTTTAGATTGATGGACAACTGGTCTACTCTCTCGGCAATGGTGTTTCTGCTCAGACTCACATTTAAAAAGAGTTGCCTTTTTTCTGGGCAAACTTCGTCACAAACTTTAATCATGCAGTGCTTTTGTGATGAAATCCCCCTCCGTAAATGGCCGGGCTGATTTAGCGATCTCTTCTGCCAAAATAAAACTGGCCTTGACAGCAGCCTGGCCTTGTGATTTGGCTTTTTTGAAACAGAGCCTGTCGAGATTTGAGGCCTCGTTTTAATTCCTCTGCCTTTTGTAGCCTTTGTTCCATGTCCATATTCTTGTTTTTGTCGCGTGTTTCGTTTCATAATGTCGTCTCAGATTATACTCTTTCAGTACCGCCACACTTTCTCACACAGAAGCACACAGGTTTTCCAGCTACCTCCGTGAACATATACTCCGACTCCCACCTTGTTTGAAACCCCGGTTCTCAGTGTCCACCTTCCGTTTTGCCATTTTTGATGGGTATCTGAAAGTTAATTTTACTGTGATGCTGACGACTGCTGTGCCAATAAATATTGAAATGAAGCAGCCTACTGCTCGGTGCGTCACCGTTGCATTGTGGGAAATGTAGTATGGTGCGTGTAAAAGATCTGCGGCTGCCGGCTTTGCTGCGGTTCTGCGGGGCCGGTTTAATAAATCAAGATCATCCCAGGGGCCGTAAAAAACCTTCTCGCGGGCCGGATGTGGCCCGCGGGCCTTGACTCTGACATATGTGCTGTAGAGATACACCTGGCGGACCTAGCGACTCACTGTCGTAGGCATAATACAGCTAGTGCTATCTAGACTTGTGCTGGCAAACAAATCCATTACATTAGCTACCTAAATGTTAAGTAAACTCAGCTGAGGAGTAATAGAGACTTTTAACTTGAAAACATGCAGGATACCTCTTTCAGGTTTCCCTAACTTCCGTTTTTTTATACATTGTTATGCTTGTTTGCATAGCACTCCTCACTCGTTTGGTGTACTTTTTTTTAACTGCCAAAACTCTGAAAGCTATTATTGTACTTCAGAATTGCAACACAAGATTTGTTCAAGCCTTAAATGTTTGTCCGTAATTGTAGCATTGTAGTTTGTATGTTCACATATGAAATTTCACGTTTATGTTTCACGCATTGCCATTGCTTTTCTTTTACGATCCTAACAATTTACGCATGGATTTTCTTACGATCCTAACGATATGTACATTTTGGCAGGTATCTAGCTCCATACATCTCTCCCTGTCAAACATATGTGCAGTGTATTTTCGTTTGCAGGATAGGTTAAGCGCAGTTTCGACATGGTGGGATCTTTTTGTGTCAGTATAATTAATTGTTCAAGAAATGGCGGTGGAAATGCCTTTATGTGCAAATATTGATATAATAACCATCATATTGAAAGTAAACTTGGAGTCACACGATGATATGTAGTCCTCCCACTACGACTTGGAAAAGCATGCAGTTTATTTGTCTACATATGAAATAAGTTATGATGAACTTCACAGGGGGGTGAAAGTGCACGGTGTTGAGTTTGATGCATCTTACCAATCAATATCGAGAGTCTTATTCTGGTGACATGATGATCAATGCTTGACTGCCGTTTGACAAATACAAACAATGTCATAATAATAATGTCCATAATAATCTCATCATGTAGGTAGCCTACCCGCACTGTATCTGCCAGCTGTTGGTAAGAGCTCATGTGCCAAGACCAGCGTTTGCACATTTGCAATGTAATGCAACAGTTTCTGTGACAAAATCAAATAGGGTTGAACGTGCAATGGAAACCCATTTAACTTGTATTTTTTATTCGGTACGTTGGAATTTAACCGCAAAAGTGATTTTTTATGTGCTCTACGTCATCACGCACAGCCTTTTATCCAACAATAAGACAGTTTGATGGAAACACATCTCTAGTAGGAAAATGCGCATATTGTTTTATGCAGATTTTAGAATATTCGTATGAAAATCTGTTGCCAAGTAGATGGACACCTAGCTCCTGACACATTTGTTCATGTGTCATTAGTGCTGGTGGCCTGTGTTCGAGACTCGCTATGGGAATCACCCTACTCTCATATTCTTAGCAAAATTGTATATGTGGTGTATATATTTTTTAAAGACCATAGAGTTCTCTTTGAGATGCTCAGCTATATAGAATTAATACATACTATTAATTCATGAGATAATGGAAATGTGGTCATAATTCGTGCTCAAGGGGAAATCCTTCACATTCCCATTTTTCAATGACAAACTCATTTAGATCAGAGAGGTGTGTTGTAACTGTTGCTAAATAATGACATTAACATATTTAGCTAAGAATATGAGAGTAGGGTGATTCCCATAGCGAGTCTCAAACACAGGCCACCAGCACTAATGACAAATGCCCTAACCACTGTCCCAATATGAGATATGTCTAGGTCATGCTTATTGGGCCAGTATAGTTAGACCCTGTACTGTCCAGAAGAAACCCTACCCCTCCTCCCTAGGCAATTGGGTAGATCTGAAACAACTTGATAAGTGTAAGGCTGTAAGCAATAGGATGAATGCACTTTGAAGTAAATCTCAGCTCTGTTAAAAGTAAACTCAAGAAAAACTTMTATTGATCGTAGTGATTCAGAAGTATCATTAAAACAGGTTAATGTGCCCCACCAACATTAGACAACTATACTGAAAGCCCTTCAATTGCTGAAATACGTCAATGAAATAAATGATGAGACTAGTCAGATGAACTCGTACATGACATGGACATGGTGGCGTAGCAGGAAGATCGGCGCACCGTGAACCAAGAGGTTGTGAGTTTTAATCCCAGGTGAAGACTGTTGAATAATAATTACTTTAGAAATGAACATGCACAATTTTATAATTTATGTCAAAGTGTGTCAGTTGAAAACACCGTAGGTGTCAGTATCTCTAACCTTGCCGGCAGACAAAGAGCTACGAATGGATCAGTGGTTCACCAATCAGGGCCTTGACTGGCCCCGGCAACAGTAACAAGGCGTGATGTGTAATGATACKATTTTCTGGTGGGGAGAACGTTTCTTTGGTTCCATCAGGCGACGTCATGACAACTGATACACAGAAATGTTTTTGCAACGTTCCCATGAAACGTGTCTAGAACATTAATATCTTGTGTTCTGAGAACATGGCAACCATGTACTGTGTATGTTTGGTGGGACGTTAATGGAATATTTTCSTAACCCTCCGAAAACTGGACATGCATGTTCTTGCAACATCCCATGAAACGTATCTAGAACATTAGTATTGTATATTCTGAGAACATGGTAACCACAATCTGGGTATGTTCTGTTTGACATTCTACAAAGGGTGGGTCTAATTCTGAATGCTGATTGGTTAAAAGTGCATTCCAGCCGGTGTCTATTCCACAAGTTACCACCCCTATTTACTCTGTTCCATCTGTTCCATCCACTGTCTCATCAGCCCAGGCACGGAAGTTCTAAACTTCATCTCCACTATAAATGGAACATTTAGAACGAACGACTGGGTCYCGTCCATAGACACAGAACAAAAAGACTGAATGACTGGGTGGCGTCTCTGGCAACCGAACTAATAGAACGAACAATCAGCCGGCTTGGCTTTGGTAGCAACCCTAGATTTGTTTCGGGACTATATCTTGTGGAACGATGAAATAGTATGAATAAATTAATCAAAATAACATTTTTTATGAAAATATGTCAATCATTATTTGAATATGTTGGTAACCCGTTGTATAAAGTGATAATGCCCTCGAAGCCAGTGTTTGGAGGATATATCGGCATGGTTTGCCAGCCCTCAACTTCGTATCGGGCTTAACAACACCCGTGACAATATATCCTCCAAACACCGGCTTCTCGGGCATTATCACTTAATTAAGGGAATGTTCTCCTAACTATGACACCAAAACATGCTAACATAGAATGTTCTCCTGACTAACAGAATACTGGAAATTCAAACATTAGAGGAACATTACGGGTAACAGTACAAAAACATTCTCTCTACCCTAGAATTATTAGCTGGGATACTGTACACTTTTGAAAGCAGTAAGTCACACAAGAACAGAACAGATGTTGTGCCCAAACAGAGTTGACAGGCACTTTAATGTCTTTAAAGAGCATATTGTGTGTCATATTGTGTTTCTGCATCAGATGGATCAGAATGACAGAGTTTCGAGCTGCACTCATATTACATGCATATAATATCAAAGGATCCCAGCTGTCTGAAAGATCTCTCTAGAGAGCCAGGTGATTAAATCTTGCTCTCTGCAGGCGTATCACACAAGAGTTAAGCCACTCCATCAAATGGGTCCCATTGCCTGGGTGATTTGTTACTGATCAGATGGTGAAATTGTATCTTCCTCTAAGTGGGGATGTAATCAGTGCCACACACCTATGACTCCAATACCCTTGTTTTAGTCCTTCTGAGAATCACAATCAAAAGTGTTTAAACTAACTGCAGTGCAACCGTTTCCTCTGACACATTGTCTGCTGAGGTAAGCCTATCTACCTAATGAAACAGTGTTCTTAAGATCCAAACATATAGGAGAGGATAGTATAGGAAAGGCATATGATGTTATAAGGAGGCAGGATCACTACTTGACCACTAGATGGCGTTGAACGCTCATGTAATATGAAGTTACTACGGGGAAAGAGTAAGATTAGGAGACAGAGGTACAGATGACATCATTCATGGGGTAGAGAGAGAGGCACTCACCTGAAGTCTCTGCTCTCTCCATGGGCCCTCCACCGCCACCATTCAAGCTGGCTGCATGGCCGTTGAGGAGCATGTGGTTCTGGCCCCTGGAAGACTGGAGGACTGACAGGAGGTTTCTGTGGAGGTGGTGGTGGTGAGGAGTCGGCACTGGCTTCAGCAGCTCCAGAGGAGAGAGGAGAGGCTGGATGACCGACCTGTCCCACTGGCCCTGCTTCTCCTGGGGACACTGAAGGGCCTCACTGGGCCCATGGGGAAGGCCAACCATCATCTCTGTCATCTTCTCACTCAGCCGTGCTTCGCTGCTGCTACTCTTCATTATCCTTAGTTTGTTGAATTCCTCTTCCTCCTCAACTTTGTTAAACGCATGGCTCTCAAGTGCACAATCCTCATTGTGAGCTGAGAAGTCATAGTTGTGTTGGTCGTCCTGCTCTGTGGGCATCTCCAGGTCACCAGTGCCAGATCCAATCTCTGACTGTTCAGCCGTGTGTTGCCCAGTGTGTGCCTGGAGCCTGTTGCTATTGGAGGAGAGGGAGCCATTACACACACTGCTGTGCTGCTGGAATAACCCAGTCAATCCCCCTTGAGACCTGTCCATGTGGGCTGAGCCAGCCTGAGGCGACAGCACCCAGTCTGGCCTGAGAGACAGATCCAGAGGCTCATACTGGGACTTCCTGGTCCTGGGTGTGACTGCAGAGCCACCAGTACCTGTCTCCCCCTCACTGTCCCGGTCACTCCCCTTGACTCCAACACGGTCCTCCCCCTCAGAGCTCCCCTGTCCTCCCCCCCGAGTGCTGACCATACCTCCCCCTGCCCTCCTCTTTCTGTCCCCTCTCAGAACACTTGATGTCAGGCCATTGATGAAGGTCTGTATGGATTGATGAAGACCTTGTGGCTTCACACTCTTGTCCTCCATAGCTGGAGGTCCTCCATAGGCCTGGTGCAGGTTGGAAGGGTTAGGCAGATTGGGTGCTAGCCTGTCCATGTGCAGAGTAGTTGGGTTTCTCCTGTTCTCATCAGGATCCTCCAGCCCACTGTAGAGGTCAGAAGTAGGGCTCCGGTCCTTGGGGCTGGGGGGCTGTGGGGACGAGGGGTCTATGTTGTCCCTGGTGTCATGGTTCCACTGGGGGTGGTGGTGGAGGTGGTAGCCTTCCAGACGGTAACTGAGAGAAACTGACTGTGGGCTGGTGTAGTCACTGGGGGGACAGCTGTAGGCCTTCTCCTCACCTGTTAGAGCTACAAGACAGAACAACGGCACAGCCTGAATCAGACAGTCTCGATTACCAATCTTTCACATTCATATTTCTCTGGATAGTTGTCAGTATGTGCTATATTTCAGAGACAATTGTCTGACTTGTACAACTAAATCATCGGCAATTCTGAAAACCAACCTAAAGAACCTGAGCGATTGGATCATCTCTGTGAACTTGGGAAATGTGTGTGTAAATATGGTCGCCATGTCTGAACATGAACAATGTGTGCAGCGCCACACAATACTGAGTTGAATGATTTAAGTTGTGCTCTGCAGTAAATCAGGCTTGTAATCAGCTTTCAGGCCAAGCGATGCATCATCGCACAGTATGGAGTGCAGAGCACCACACGCAATGAATTTACTCAAAGATGTTAGCAGCAAATAAGATTCTTTATAATGACATACTGTAGTAGCTATCTTCTAAATGAAATGAAAGAGGGGCACATGTTGCAGACAGAGGGCCCCATTCTATTGAAAGCAACTAACTGGGTTTCCAAGTCAAAAAGAACATTCTTTCTCTGCAACGAGAGAGAATTTCAGTTCATTTTTGCAGAGTGAGGAAAATTATATTATTGGCTTTTCCCCATAAACTTGGTGAGCAACTTGGATTGACGTTTCACCTGTACGATGTTCATATCAGGCCAAAGTCACATGTCCATGAAGCTTGTGTTAAAGTAATTTGTGTACCTGTCCTAATATGGACTCTGTATACATGAACATTTCCCACCATGTGTCATGTTAGGTTGAGCTGTGTAATAACAGCCTTTCCTATAGGGTTACATAAACTTCCATAATTTTGAGTTAGTGCTTGTCTGAGAGATCCTTGGCTGTGTCCCAAATGGCACCACATCCCCTATATAGTGCACTACTTTTGGCCAGGGCTCTGGTCAAAAGACGTGCTGTATATAGAGCATAGTATGCCATTTGAGACACACCGCTTCAATTCCTCTGTCTTTAAGCAGCCCAGCTGTTTCGGTGCCATTCCAATTACTGTAAAAGTCATCCGCCGCCATTAAGCCACAAATATTGGCAGTTTATTGTCCAACACTCTCCTGGCATTTGAAGGTCAGGTCATATATTATACTGTGTCTTTTAGGGATGTGGCGTCTGGGATGGCGAGATAAAGCCCAGCGCTGTTCATTTAATTCTATGCATATTGATGCCTTATTGTTCTTCTTTAATGGACTAATATCTGACTTACAACAGTGATTCCTTCCCCTTGGCTGAAATATACATTTTATAACAACCCCAGATCAGACCTGACCCTGAGGAATTTCTCCCTGAGGTCAATCTCTAATGATCTATAGTTGTTTGTTATGCTGTCTCCAACTTTAATACTAACACCATCCATCATTTAATGATAAATGATTTTATTTTTAAAGAGCCTTTCTTTAAATATCAGAATTTTAAACGACATAATATAGCTAGAGGAGAGAGGAATATGAATGAATTGGATGGAGCAGATCATAAAGCCCCACACTAATAATGAGGTAGAAAGCACTGCTAGTCACATATAAATGACCTTGAACTACACACAGTCAACTACACACAGTGTGTGTGTGTGTGTGTGTGTGTGTGTGTGTGTGTGTGTGTGTGTGTGTGTGTGTGTGTGTGTGTGTGTGTGTGTGTCGGTGTGTGTGTGTGTCCAGCCAGGACAGTGAGCAGGTAAGGAGCCTCCTCAGAAACACCACACCCATTGTCTCCCCACTGGGCACAGACGTCAGTTCAACGCATAGTTTTGATTTACATTAGATTGAGTTGTCAACTAACGTGAATAACAAAAAATGTTACTATGTTATTCGATTTAGGTAAAAATTCCATTACCTTGATCCAATCAGTTTTCCAAGTTGATTCAATGTCCTCACATTGAAAATGTTGGTTGAAATCAAGTGGAAATAACGTTGATTCAACCAGTTTTTGCCCAGTGGGTCCAGTAACAAAAACACCTCCTACTGCTTAACGGCCGTCTTTCAGACAGACAGACACACTAGCTAGGTTTCTATCCAATTGGTGACAGATTTTCATGCAAATATTAAAACATTTGCATGATGAAAATATGCGCATATTCACACCAGTAGTGTCACCAAACTAGCTTGTTGCGGATAAAATAAAATAAACATTACCATGAAATTACCAGCAGGCCTAAAACGCAGAACACAGACATATGTGACCTTATCTTTGGCCACTGTCTCTTTCATAAACACATTTGCTCGCTAATACCCCCCAGAGCAGCAAAACCAAACAAAGATTCAACACCCGACTCTCCCCTTTTCTCTTGTCTTTGGACGGGTGCCATCTTTGTAATTGTGTTGTTCATGCTAACTTAATCAGTTTTAGATTTACTTACACTGCTGAGGCCCACATTATGTGCGAGAGTAATTTTAGCGCTTCGATTGATCAACCAAACTCCAATTACTGTATCATTACAGGGCCCTGCCTCTCTCACCTAACACAGAGGATCATACAATGAAGTGATGCATATGAGTTATACAGCCTGCGATTAGAAATGCAAAATAAGAACTCAAATAATGTGCTGTGGCAAAGCATCCAGCTGGTGGGGAAAGTGATTCATTTCATATGGAAATGCATTCTTTATTCAATGTATTCACCCCCCATGTATACGGACACACATGCACACACACACACATACACACACAAACACACATGAGTGTGCACACAGACACGTGTACACACACACATGTACACACACACACGCATTATTGTTCTATTATAAAAGTATACATGCAGTATAAACTAAAGCACCTAAATGAATAAACCTAGGTGGTTTGCTTTAAGATGAAACCATCTGAGAGGAAGAGACACAAGACTGCTGGGGAGAAAATAAGTGCACCAGATGTTCTTTGATGTTTATAATAGCATATATTATTAATATTAATTAGACCACATCGTCAATGACGCATTTGGGACGTTTCCAAGTCAATTAAGCCAAATGGCATTCAGGAGACGTGGAACAATATTTCAAGGCAGGTGTTCACAACTCCCACGGTAAATCTTTTTATCAGCGGCTAGGAAAACAAGCATTTTGAGCTTCGTTTGAGCCTCATACCTCTTATCTGCAATAATAATTAAAAAGAGGATTAAGGGACAGAAGTGAGAATGGGAAGTCAAGCCAAAAGGTAATCCGGTTTACAAATCAGAAATCAGAAGTGTTCAAATCTACTTGTATAGGCCCAGTTTGTGCATTTAAAAAAAAACAGCTATGGTACACATTTAAAGGGATTGTTCAGCGAAATTACAAATGTAGATGTTTTTTCTGAACTATCCCTTTAAGCATCATCAGATGGAACTAGAAGTTAGAACGATTAAATACAGTTACACTGATTTCTATACCCCTAAACATGATCCTTCCTTGTCTCTCTGTAACCACTCGTAACGTGTTAACATGTATACAGTAGAAGTAGCGTGAAGGCCGGGGAACGGAACAAAGACTAAGTGAGGARGATATCATTACATGCTCATTGACCTTGGGGTTAAGAGTTTGAATAGGACTAATGAACAACTGTCAGAGGATTTCAGGCATGTTTATGTTCCCAATTCAAATCCAGACACTCTGATGTAGGTCAGGGGCCTCTAAAGCACTCCCATTAGTTTATCTTTTTAAAACGAGCAATTATTCACGATCTAAGATTAGAATTAGACTTTTTCATCTGTCTTGATTAGATTTTAAGAACACCATTCTCAACACTAGCTACTATCCATATGAGTAAACAGACCATAATCTAACATGTTGACACTTGTATCACTACTGTATTTGGACAACTTTATCTGCATGTACTGTATCTAGTAAAGCAGTCGTTAACTCTGACAACTGTATKCGCTATCCATGTTGGAAACATCAGTATAACTTCATGACTACAGCCATTTTGGATAGGAATAAAACGGACACTTATTCAGGGCTAATCAATGTGTCTCAAGCTGAAACATCTGGCAACAATGATAATTCCTCAACATCTCCTGAATTAGAACTCCTCCAGCCACTGTAATACTCCAGCCCATCGAGACACACTCGATCAGTTCGCAGGCGCAGCAAACTTATCCCATTCCTAAAGCCCCTCATCAAGACTTGCACTTAGTGCCTGTATGTTCTCCATATGTGTAGGATTTACCTATCTGTCCCGCAGCAGACCTGCGTGTTGAGCCGGGGCCAGCAGTGTGTGATTGTGTTAATTAGTCTGTCATTGTGAGCACGGGGAGCAGCTGCAGAGGTCTCGGGGATATATTGTCAGAGCAAAACAATGCAGTCCTTAAGCCCCTGAGTGAGTCCTCCATTACACAGGAACTAGGGGAACAAGATGAGGAGAGGCGAGCCGGGATCCATCATTTAAAGAAGCACTGACGCCTGACCTTTAAAATGAATTAGTTTCCATGCTTAATATCGACTCAAATTACACTCTGATACCGAACGTGGCAGCCCAGACTTCCTCCGATTCATTCTCAGCTAGCTTTTACAAACATGGGCCTGTAGTATTGGCTGGGGACTGGGGAAGCAGGAGAAGCTGAAAATACCATAGATTGTAGCTGTTTTGTAAAGGGCTGTGGCAGGATTACCCTTAAAATGCTGGTATTTACATGTGCATACAAGTATAAGTAGACAATATGTCAACAAAACATTTAACAAGATTAGACCTGATCCATTTATCTCTGTTTCACGGCCTTCATTTGGGGAAACAGTGGATCAAATCCCCCAAAACCGTGTCAGAGACACTGACTCTCACCAACCCTGCTAGAAGATCAAACCTGGGTTCAAAGACTATTTGAAACATTTCCAATACTTTGCGTGTTTGCTTTAGTCTACCTAGAGTGCTCAGGTGCCTGGTGGGAGTTTGCACTTTGGGGATGTTTCTATTGGTTCCATTGCAACACGCGAGCTCAATCGACAACAGCTAAAGTATTTGAAAGAATTCCAAATAGCATTTGAACCCAGGTCTGTAAAAGATCCAGAATTCTAAGCTAAGGAGGAGATGAGGAAGCTTATATTTTTATTTGAAAATACTAGAACTGCAGCTAGAATCCAGACAATGTGTTAACAGGATGCCATGACACGAAAAGCATGCACCCAGGGAGTCAAATCATCAAAATCACCAGGTGGAACAGAAGACTATCAATAAAAATACCATGTGGTATATCAAATCATAAAAATCACCAGGTGGTATATATCAAATCATTAAAAACACCAGATGGCATGCATTAACATATTGTGCCCCGTAGGAAAGGCAAGGGGTTGGAATTGGACTGATATAAAATAGCAGAGGCTAATTATCTCTAGCATTCAACATGACAACATTAAAGTTAATAAGCAAAGAAAGGCCTTATTATTACTGATTATATTTTTTGTATGAATATGCTGCTGTACTGACCCTGTGCTTCAAGACAAGTTCACCTGAATACATTAGTGAAGTTTAGCCAAAGGCATAGTTTTATCTCCTAATGGAACGGTGCAGTTGTGTTCCATTCTAGTCTATGCATGATGGGAGGGATAGCAAATGGTATACATTTGGAACATATGGCCGATTTATGGAAGTTCTCAAACATCCTCTCTATATAAATGTTCTATATGAAGTCCTCATATGCTGGTCATCTATTTGACCTTGACCCTGGAACTGAGGATACGTCAGTTACTGTAAAATATTGACCATAGAATACAGAATGCATTAACAGACCTATAACAAATAATTTAGAAAAACAGAAACAACAATGTCTTAAACAATCTGCAACCACTAAGTAAGGAAAGATGGTTATGTACCTGAGACTGGGGAGGAGGGTAGGCTGCTGTCATCCTGGGTACTGCCAGTCTGAGAGAAACATGGTCCTATGAGGCTCTCCTGCAAGACATGGCTCAGTCCTGGGCTGCTAGGCCTACTAATAGCCTGGTTCTCTGGGTCGCTCACAGACGCTTGTCGCTCATCTAATGACACCCTCCGCTTAGCCAGGTAGGCCCGCTGCTGTTCTTTAGCTGTGTATAGGTCTCCCTGATCTACAGCCGGTCCTGGTGCCATGACCTGCCAGCCTGGGTAGCTGTTGAGGTTGTCTCCCTTGTTGGCAGAAGCCTGTAGTTGATACTCCCTGCTGCTGGCAGTCAGAGGAGGCACCAGATTATTCAAGCGCAACAAAGAGCGATTATTCTCCCCCTCAGTCATTGAATCGTGTCCTGGTGCCAGCATCCTACCCAGCATCTCTTTCACCTTCATCCCAATGCCAGTCGTGGCGAAGATCTGCTGGAACTCCGAATGGCCCGCTCTCTCAGCGGAGAGGAACCTGCTGTTGAGGCTTGAGATGTACTGGGAGTAGAGGTGGATGTAGTGGGCATCCTGGGCTACACTAGTCATGCTGACAGATACCCCCGGGTCAGCAGGGAGCTGCTTGTTCTTAGTAGCCAGCTTGTTGAGGTGGACCTTCATGTGGTTCTTGAGGAACCAGGGTTCTTTGAATCGCCGGCTGCAGATCTGGCAGCAGTGCTCGAACGAGTCCTTGTGCTTACGCATGTGTCCCTTGAGGAACCAGGCCTGACTGAAGGTCTGACCGCACACCTCGCAGGGGAACTCCCCACCAGGGTGCTTCACGCCCCGACCGCTGCCCAGCGCGGGCCTCTGAGTCTGGGCCGACTCGGAGGCGATGTGGGTCGTCTCCACATGGCTGATGAGCTCCTCCTCATGGGAGGTGGCGAACTCACACAGGGTGCACTTGTAGGGCTTGTGGAGGATCCGGATGTGGCGCTCTAGCTCCTGCTGCTTCCTGAACTTGCCCTTGCAGAAGGAGCAGCGGAAGCCTGCAGAAGGCTGGGCCTGGGTGTGATCCTCCTGGCCTGTGATGGTCATCTTGGGGGAAGTGGATGGCAGTGATAAAGTCTCTATAGGGCCAGAACCTGTGAAGGTCAAGGGGAGCTGGGTGGTGGTAGAGGCAGGCTTGGGTTGCTGGGGCTGGGCTATGTGGGGTCGTGGTGGCTGGGGCAGACCACCTAGACCACCCCTGATGTGCCTGTCCCTCAGGATGGCCCTCTCCTCCAGCTCATGGAGCAGTCTGTTCTCCTCTCTGATCCGGCCACGGCCTTTCCCAAGGTTGCCCTGCTTGTGAGTGCGCAGGTGGATCTTGAGGTTGCCCTTCTGTGCTGCCCGATGGTCACAGTAAGGGCATTTAAAGGGCTTCTCGCCCGTGTGCGTGCGCATGTGCAGCGACAGGATGCTGTTAAAGCGGAAGCGCTTGCCACACAGTTGGCACGGGTACTTCCTGTTCTTGCGCGTGTCTTCCTGGGTGCCATTGACCTGGGTCATGTGACCCTGGTTCTGTACCCTCAGGAACTGTGGGAAGTGGTCCACCCTCCCATTTATGCCACTCACAACCCTGGCTGAATCCATCAGCTGATTGGCTAGCAGTGCCATCTGGCTCCTTTAGTGTGACTGTCCTCGTCCAATGGCGTGGCGGCTTTATCTACTCAGGGATCTGTGGACTGTTACAGTATGGCGGTCAGAGATTGGATGTCCCAGAGTCCTTCAGAAGCTTCTGCTTGTGGTTGATGGTATAGCGACCTTTGATACCTTTTCCTCAGAGATGGGAGTTGGACACACCTAGGCACATAATAGAAACTTCCACCTAAAAAGAGAAAATCATAGAAAAGACACATAAGGCATGAACGTGAGCAATAAGTGCAATAGAGCCCTCATATTACATACAACATTTACAGAAAACTCAAAGTGAAAATGATGAAGTATTCTATTGAAGATTTGGTGGAAATGTTCTAGTTAAAGGCCCAGTGCAGTAAAAAACAAATTTTTACGTATTTTGTAAAATATATTGTAAAACAGCTGAAAACTAACACTCTAAAAGTGTGAAAGTTGGTCAGTGTTATTTCCTCATACTTGCTGGTTGAAAATATCAGCAGGTTTGCATGGGCGGGAGTTTTGGCTTGCCTGTTGACATCACCAGTCGATAAATTGGATAATAGACCAATAACAGCTAGTTTTCAGTTTTCCCCTCCCCAGTCAGACCACTCCCAGACAGTCCTAGAATAATTATTGCTTGAGAAATATTTTTTTTCTAAAAGCTATTTTAGTTTTTTGGAAAACTATTACAGTAACGTACTTAATTGTTACCATGAAATGTTTAAATATTGATATAAAAATGGCTGCATCGGGTCTTTAAACATATCTGACAAATTAAGTATGTATGTTGTTAACATGCTTTGATCATTTCAGCTAGGAGATAATGCACCTGAAATAGGTAATCAAGCAGAGTAAGACAAATACTGCGTGTTTCTTATTCCTGTCTTTAGTATATTTGTGGTCTCACCTTATTGTTGTAGGAGCTAAAAAGCTGATTACGCCTAACAACAAAGTCTTCCTCTCCATTTACAGTATACCAATACTATGATGTGAGATGGAAATCTTTCTCTTGGTCTCATTTTAGACTGACAGTAGGTAGCTACAATACTTAGCAAGCATAAACAACACAGCACCAAGCAACGTATAAAACCACGTCCTACAAATCCTACCAGATATTTCACAAATATTTCAAATTGTTGTACAACTAAAAGCCAAAAAACAATGAAACATAACCTCTTCTCCACCGACTCATTTCCTCTCCATCTCTATGTACTAACAAACAAAGAGGCAAGTTCAAAACGTGCTACGATGGCATAGGTTACATAAATACTAAAAACAAAAAGTTCTATATAAGAGTTCTTTGGCTTGTAACCATAGCAGATACCTTTTTGGTACTATATAATATAGAAAAATATATATAATTACAATCGATATAAATCAGAATTAAACAACAGTTGGACTGATCCTACAGCCTTCTTAGACTCAACAACCTTGAATCAATTATCAGCCGACAAAATATTCAATAAAAACAGAGATGACCCCAAAATATACATTAGACACTGTTAAAACATTAGTACGGAGAGAAGCACCAGGAATGAACGGCTTTCCCATAGAATTATATTTAACATTTTGGGATAAAGTAGCGCCCCTACTTACACAAATGACAAAACACCTCACTCAATTCAGTACTTCCTAGTTCCATGTATCAAACAGTTATTTCAGTTATATTAAAATCAGGAAAATCTGGAGAGTCCCCTGCTGATTACAGACCCATAAGTTTAATACATTGTGACAATAAAATAATAACAAAGCTCATAAGCAATAGAATGACAAAAGTCTTATCAGACTTGATACATATCAATCAAACAGGGTTTATTAAAAATAGACACTTACAAACAAATACAAGAACATGTTTTAGTTTAATACAATACGCAAAAAAACAAGATATTGTCACGCACTGGCCTTAGTTATCTTTGTTTTCTTTATTATTTTTAGTTAGGTCAGGGTGTGACATAGGGGATGTATGTGTTTTGTATTGTCTAGGGGTTTTGTATGTTTATGGGGTTTTGTTCAGTCTAGGTGTATGTAGGTCTATGGTTGCCTAGATTGGTTCTCAGTTAGAGACAGCTGTCTATCGTTGTCTCTGATTGGGAACCATATTTAGGCAGCCATATTCATTAGGTAGTTCGTGGGTGATTGTCTATGTGTAAGTTGCCAGTGTCTGCACTTATTGTTTGTATAGCTTCACATTCGTCGGTTTATTGTTTTGATTAGTTTGTATAGTGTTCGTTTCGTTTCATCTTCATCTGATAATAAAGAATATGTATTCATTTCACGCTGCTCCTTGGTCCTCTTCTCTTCCACATTACGACGATCGTGACAGAATCACCCACCAAACCCGGACCAAGCAGCGTGATACAAGGCAGCAGCAGCGATCGCAGGACTATTGGAATTGGGAGGAAATATTAGACGGCGGAGGACCCTGGGCACAACCAGGGGAATATCGCCGCCCCAAGGCAGAGCTGGAGGCAGCGAAAGCAGAYAGGCGCCGGTATGAGGAGCTYGCACGGCAGAGCGGCTGGCAACCKCAAAAATGTCTTGGGGGGGGGGGSRRRRSGGGAGTGTAGCTGYGTCAAGTAGGAGACTTGAGCCAGCTCCCCGTGCTTACTGTGAGGAGCCGAAGATGGAACCAGAGCCAGTCGAGGTGGAATTGGAGGTGAGTAAGGGGAGTGAAGCTGAGACTGTGGATGAATTAATGGGGAAATTGGAGGAGAGAGAAATGAGGGATTTGCATAAAGCATAAAGCATAAAGCACCGCATCCGCTTGAAGGAGCGTGTGCGGGATTTGATGTCACCTGAGTCAGCTCTCCATACTCGTCCTGAGGTGCGTGCTAGCAGTCTGGTGAAGACTGTGCCAGCACCACGCACCAGGCCTCCTGTGCGCCTCCCTAGCCCTGCACGTCCTGTGCCAGCTCAGCGCACCAGCTCTCCTGTGGCAGCCCCTCGCACTCGCCCAGTGGTGAGTGTTCCCAGCCCAGTACCACCAGTGCCAACACCACGCACCAAGCCTCCTGTACGTCTCCAGAGCCCTGTACGCACTGTTCCTTCTCCCCGCACTCGCCCTGAGGTYCGTGCCCTCAGCCCGGTACCACCAGTGCCGGTACCACGCACCAGGCCTATAGTGCGCCTTGAGAGTCCAGTGTGCACTGTTCCTGCTCCCCGCACTCGTGTGGAGCGTGCTCTCCAGTCCGCTACCTTACACGTGCGGTCAACACGTGCACCTCCTAAGGTAGGTATGCTGCGGCTTGACGGGAGTTCAGCTTTTCGCGACTGTTCCTGGCTCCCCGCACTCGCCTAGTGGCTGCGGGCGTCTCGGCGGAGGTCCTTCGCGCGCTACTCGGAACCCGTTCCCAGTTTCCACGGCACCCTCCTCACCACGCCAGCCTGAGGGCCTGCCCCTATCTTGGCTCGCAGCCTCAGCACGTCAGAACGTCTCGGCCGAGAGGCTGCCGTCTGCTGCCCCAGCCGCCAGGCCCGGTGGCCCAGCTGCCGTGAGGTCCTTGACCAGCGCCGTCTGGCTGCCCGTGGCTGCCAGCGCGCCCGCATCTGCTATGCTCTGCACGCCGATCTGTGCGCCAACTGCGCCATGCGCTGCCAAGCATGCCCGGCCCACTGCCTGCAAGCTGGCCCCAGCTCCTTGAGGCCCTCTGCGCACCCGTCTCGCTTCTGCGACGCCGCCAGCCCCAATCCTGAGTCTGTCCGCCCCGCCCTGCCCAGCGCCGCGTGAAGCCGCCATCTGTCCCGAGCCATTAGAGCCGTCCGTCAGTCAGGAGCCGCTAGAGCCGCCCGCCAGCCAGGAGCCGCCAGAGCCGCACGCCAGTCAGGAGCCGCCAGAGCCGCCCGCCAGTCAGGAGCCGCCAGAGCCGCCCGCCAGTCAGGAGCTGCCAGAGCCGCCCGCCAGCCATGTGACCTGCCAGAGTCGTCAGTCAGCCATGACCTGCCAGAGTCCGTCAGTCAGCCATGACCTGCCAGAGTCGTCAGTCAGCCATGACCTGCCAGAGTCGTCAGTCAGCCATGACCCTGCCAGAGTCGTCAGTCAGCCAATGACCTGCCAGAGTCGTCAGTCAGCCATGTACCATAAGACCTGCCAGAGTCGTCAGTCAGCCATGACCTGCCAGAGCCGTCAGTCAGCGATGACCTGCCAGAGCCGCCAGCCAGTCATGAGCTACCCCTCAGTCATGAGCTGCCCTTCAGTCATGAGCTGCCCTTCAGTCATGAGCTAGCACTCAGTCATGAGCTACTCCTCAGTCCGGAGCTGCCTTTCAGTCCTGAGCTGCCTTTCAGTCCGGAACTACCCCTCAGTCCGGAGCTACCCCTCAGTCCGGAGCTACCCCTCAGTCCGGAGCTGCCCCTCAGTCCGGAGCTGCCCCTCAGTCCAGAGGCACAGATATAGGTTGATCAAACTTTCGACCATCTTAAATGGCATTTTCTATTCAAAACTTTGGAAGTTTTCAACTTTCCAGCTGAAATAACAAATGTAATAAAAGTATTATATAAATGTCCTAAAGCAAAGATATACACAAATAATACATTATCTGATGAAATTGATTTAGAAAGAGGCACAAGACAGGGATGTCCTCTTTCCCCCTCATGTTTGCACTGTCAATTGAACTGCTTGCAGAAAGAATTAGACAGGTATCAGTATTGGTAAACATGAATATAAACTAAAAATGTTTGCAGATGATCCTGACCAATATTGAAAACTCAATGCCCCCTTGTAAACAAATATGTTCTGAATACAATAAAATCTCAGGATCTAAAATTAATGTGTGGAAAAAAAGGAAATAATGGCAATAGGAAAAATATAAATAATAATTATACAGCAATCCTTTAAGTGGACCACAACATTTTTTAAATACATAGGATGCTTAATAAGTGACAAAAAATATATAAAGATAACTTTATCCCGTTCCTTAACAATATGAAAGCAGATCTAATTAAATGGAACAATCTTCCTATAAATCGTACAGGTAGAATAAACCTTTTCAGAATGGCATGGCTCCCAAAGTTTTTATAGTTATTCTCAGTAATACCAATTACCCCACCGAACATATTCTTGAAAAAAGTATACTCGGTCATAACAAACTTTATATTGCTAATAAAACTCATAGAATAAAAAGGAGCGTTTTACATCTTCCTAAGTCTGAGGGTGGTTTTAATCTTCCAGACTTGAAATTGTATTAACTCGCCACCCAAGGCTTGCGATATATAGTTAAATGCAGTAAAGAGGAACAATGGGTACATAATGAAGAGGTGCAATCTTTTCACGTGTCTGTTTTCAAAGGATGGAGCAAAGAACATTAACAACTTCATAATTAAGAACATTAGAACAACATGGAAGAACCAATATCACTCCCTACATAGCATTCCCAGAAGGCATGGATTATTGAGTCATTGTTCATTTTACACTTAAGACATGACTCAGCCATTTTGTTGTACAATTCATATTTAAAAATCTATACATTAGTTCATAGTGAATTATATGTACATTCTATGTCTTTAGATTTTCATGTGGACCAATGTATCTGTGAATTCTAAAAAGCTATCCAAGGATTGTTCCACAATGACTCAATAATCCATGCTTTCTGGGAATGCTATGAAGTCCAAAAGTTATGGGCGGAGTTAGAATGTTGGCTGCCAGAAGTATTACAATGTAAATGTACTTTTAACCTGCATGTCAGCATATTTCAAGACATGGTATTTGAGGGTGCAATGAGATACCCGATGGGTTGGACAATACTTTTCTTGTCAATCATCTTGAAAAAACGTATACTTAAAAACTGGAAATCAACCAATCCTCCGTCGTTAACACAATGGAAAGGTCAAATGCTTTATTATCTAAATGTTGACAGTGTGTGGGCTATGGAGAGAAACAAAATGGTGCAGTTTGAGGCCATGTGGCGGAGAGTGATGCTGGAGATGGGGGTATGAGCAGGTGAGTCTGGGGCTGGGCAGGGTGATGTTGTTGATGTTTGTGTTTGTATGCTGTTGTTTGTATGTGTATGTTTTGTATTGTTTTAGTTTTTTTTACTTTTTCTGAAGGTTTTATAAAGAACCATTACATTTTACAGTTGAGTAATTCAGCAGAAGCTCTTATCCAGAGTTACTTACAGTAGTGAGTGCATACATTTTAAGTGCATTCATTTAACAACATATTTATATGTATATGTTCTTATTCCATTCCTTTACTTAGATTTGTGTGCATTAGGTAGTTGTTGTGGAATTGTTAGATTACTTGTTAGATACTGCTGCACTGTCGGAACTAGAAGTACTAGCATTTCGCTACACTCGCAATAACATCTGCTAACCATATGTACGCAACCAATAAACATTTTATTTTATTTGATGCTCAAAAGGTTCTGAATAGAACCTGTCTGGTGCTATTAAGAACCCTTTTCTGATACTGGCTCTCATGAGGACCGCCACAGGAATGGAAAACCCAGAGTTACCTCTGCTGCAGAGGATAAGTTAATTTGAGTTACCAGCCTCAGAAATTGCAGGCCAAATAAATGCTTCACAGAGTTCAAGTAACAGACACACCTCAACATCAACTGTTCAGAAGAGACTGCATGAATCAGGCCTTAGTGGTCGAATTGCTGCAAAGAAACCACTACAAAAGGACACAAATAATAAGAAGAGACTTGCTTGGGCCAAGAAACATGAGCAATTGACATTAGACCGGTGGAAATCTGTCCTTTGGTCTGCAGTCCAAATTGGAGATTTTTGGTTCCGACAGCTGTGTCTTTGTGAGGTGCGGTGTGAGTGAACGGATGATCTCCGCATGCGTATTTCCCACCGTAAAGCATGGAGGAGGTGTTATGGTGTGGGGATACTTTGCTGGTGACAATTCAAGGCACACTTAACCAGCATGGCTTCCACAGCATTCTGCAGCGATACGCCATTCCATCTGGTCTGGCCTTAGTGGAACTATCACATGTTTTTCAACAGGACAATGACCCAAAACACCTCCAGGCTGTGTAAGGGCTATTTGACCAAGAAGGAGAGTGCTGCATCAGATGACCTGGCCTCCACAATCCCCAGACCTCAACCAAATTGAGATGGTTTGGAATGAGTCCGACCGTGGAGTGAAGGAAAAGCAGCCAACAACTGCTAAGCATATGTCAGAACTCCTTCAAGACTGTTGGAAAAGCATTCCAGGTGAAGCTGGTTGAGAGAATGCCAAGAGTGTGCAAAGCTGTCATCAAGGCAAAGGGTGACTATTTGAAGAATCTCATCTCATATTCAGACCCTTTGACCTTTTCCACATTTTGTTACGTTACAGCCTTATTCTAAAATGGATCAAATAAATGTTTTCCTCATCAACCTACTCATAATAACCCATATTGACAAAGTGAAAACATGTTTTTAGGAATTTTTGCAAATGTATTAAAAATAAAAAACAGAAATCCCTTATTTACATAAGTATTCAGGCCCTTTGCAATGAGACTCGAAATTGAGCTCAGGCGCATCCTGTTTCCATTGATCATCCTTGAGATTTTTCTACAACTTTATTGGAGTCCACCTGTGGTAAATTCAATTGATTGGACAGGATTTGGAAAGGTACACACCTGTATATATAAGGTCCGACAGTTGACAGTGCATGTCAGAGAAAAAAACAAGCCATGAGGTCGAAGGAATTGTCCATAGAGCTCTGAGACAGGATTATGTCGAGGCACAGATCTGGGGAAGGGTACCAAAACATTTCTGCAGCATTGAAGGTCCCCAACAACACAGTGGCCTCCATCATTCTTAAAAGGAAGGAGTTTGGAACCACTAAGACTCTTCCTAGAGCTGGCCACCAGGCTAAACTAAGCAATCGGGGGAGAAGGGCCTTGGTCAGGGAGGTAACCGAGAAACCGATGGTCACTCTGACAGAGCTCCAGAGTTCCTCTGTGGAGATGGGAGAACCTTCCAGAAGGACAACCATCTCTGCAGCACTCCACCAATCAGACTTTTATGGTAGAGTTGCAAGACGGAAGCCACTCCTCAGTAAAAGGCACACGACAGCCCGCTTGGAGCATGCCAAAAGGCACCTAAAGGACTCTCGGACCATGAGATAAAGTTTCTCTGGTCTGATGAAACCAAAATTGAACTCTTTGGCCTGAATGCCAAGCGTCATGTCTGGAGGAAACCTGGCACCATCCCTACGGTGAAGCATGGTGGTGGCAGCATCATGCTGTGGGTATGTTTTTCAGCGGCAGGGACTGGGAGACTAGTCAGGATTGAGGGAAAGATGAACGGAGCAAAGAGATCCTTGATGAAAACCTGCTCGAGAGCCCTCACCAAGGCGAAGGTTCACCTTCCAAATGGGACAACGACCCTATGCACACATCCAAGACAACACAGGAGTGGCTTCGGGACATGTCTCTGAATGTCCTTGAGTGACCCAGCCAGAGCCCGGACTTCAACCAGATTGAACATCTCTGGAGAGACCTGAAAATAGCTGTGCAGCAACGCTCCCCATCCAACCTGACAGAGCTTGAGAGGATCTGCAGAGGAGAATGGGAGAGACTCCCCAAATACAGGTGTGCCAAGCTTATAGTGTCATACCCAAGAACGCTCGAGGCTGTAATCGCTGCCAAAGGTGTCTCAACAAAGTACTGAGTAAAGGGTCTGAATACTTATGTAAATGTGATATTTCATTTTTATATTTGTAATACATTTGCAAAAATTTCTAAAAACTTGTTTTTGCTTTGTCATTATGGGGTATTGTGTGTAGATTGATGAGGGGGGAAACAATTTAATCATTTTTAGAATAAGGCTGTAACGTAACAAAATGTGGAAAAAGTCTGAATACTTTCCGAATGCACTGTTGGTTCTACAAAGAAAACAATGGTGTCATATGAAGCTCTACTGCTTTCTCTGTAATATGTGTAGTATTATGATTTCAATAACATTTAAAAATATAAACATGAATATAGAAAATTTACTATTTTTGATTTGCCATTTTTTAAATATATATTCTTGAAAATAATGTATTCTACGGGCATATCAAAGTTCCAGAGTGGGATCTCTGCTACTTTTAAAGATATGATCCAATTTGTCAGGATTATCAACAGAGTGAATGTGAAAATGGACTCAAAATGGTCGCCCTCTGCTGGTGATCAACAGGAATTCAGCAAAAAAATTATAATATCTCGGAAATCAGTTCCTAAGCATTCTCAAGAATAAAAAAAATAGACATATGTGATCAATGTAATCAAGGTATGAAATTATTGCTATTTTCAAATATAATCTCTTACTGGGCTTAGTTAAGGTCAAAGTTCAGTGTACAAATTATTATAATTATGTTCCGGCCCACTGACCATCCGCTATGACCTAAAATCAGCCTGCGGCTGAATCTAGTTGCCTATCGCTGATTTACATTATATTGTTACACACAGATAATGAGCTAGCCTACTAGCTAAAGTCCAAACAGTACTTTGGTCCCAAGTCTAATCAGGAATCTACAATACAAAGTATAGTATCAGTTTTGCTTTTAGATAATGATTAAAAATATTATATGGACAGGGGGGTATTGATCCTAAAATACAACCTAATCTTCCTGAAGCTAAGCACATTTGACAGGTGTGAGAGAAACATTGAAAGACATCCACCTCATGTTTGAAGAAGCGCTGTCCTGATCATCTAGGTGTGTAATCACAAGGCTTAGAACCATGATCAGGTACTAGTTTATATGACAGGCTGGATAATGTGGTGGTGGAGGGAGACAGGGTCCCTGGCGAAGTGAATAGGCAGACCTGTCAGGTGCTATCTGTCAGAGTGAATTACACTCTTTCAGGGGGAGATTGAGAGAGAGGGTGATTGGTATTAAGCATTGTGTGATGTGATTGTGCTCCCAAGATGTGGCCGTGCATATACACTGAACAAACATATGAACACAACAAGTAAAGTTTTGGGCGCATTTTTCATGAGCTGAAATATAAGATCCCAGAAAGGTTTCATACGTAAAAAAAAAGCCAATTTTCTCTCAAATTTTGTGCACAATTTTTTTTTAAATCCCTGTTAGTGAGCATTTCTCATTTGCCAACATAAACCATCTACCTGACAGATGTGGCATATCAAGAAGCTGATTAAACAACATGATCATTACACAGGTACACCTTGTGCTGTGGACAATAAAAGGCCACTCTAAAATGTGCAGTTTTGTCACACAACATAATGCCACAGATGTCTGACGTTTTGAGGTTGCGTGCAATTGGCATGCTGACTGCAGAAATGTCCACCAGAGCTGTTGTCAGAGAATTGAATGTTAATTTATCTACGATAAGCCACCTCCAATGTCGTTTTAGAGAATTTGACAGTACTGTACATCCCGCCGGCCTCACAACCGCAGACCACGTGTATGGCGTTGTGTGGGCGAGCGGTTTGCTGATGTCAACGTTGTGAACAGAATGCCCCATGGTGGCAGTGGGGTTATGGTAGGGGCAGGCATAAGCTACGGACAACGAACACAATTACATTTTATCTATGGCAATTTGAATGCACAGAGATACTGTGACGAGATCCTGAGGCCCATTGTCGTGCCACTAATCCACTGCCATCACCTCATGTTTAGGCATGATTATGCACGGGCCCATGTCACAAAAATCTGTACACAATTCCTGGAAGCTGAAAATGTCCCAGTTCTTCCATGGCCTGCATACTCACCAGACATGACACCCATTGAGCATGTTTGGGATGGCGTGTTCCAGTTCCTGTCAATATCCAGCAATTACGCACAACTATTGAAAAGGAGTGGGACAACATTCCACAGCCAACAATCAACAGCCTGATCAACTCTATGCGAAGGAGATGTGTTGCGCTGCATGATGCAAATGGTGGTCACACCAGATACTGACTGGTTTTCTGATCCACGCCTCAACCTTTTTTTTTACGGTATATGTGACCAACAGATGCATATCTGTATTCCCAGTCATGTGATATCCATAGATTAGGTCCAAACTGTAACTCAGTCAAATCTTTTAAATTGTTGCATGTCTCATTGATATTTTTGTTCAGTATATATGCTAATGCTATGCATTTTTTATGTCCCTTATTAGGTATGCTCATTGACTAACTGCTAATACAGACCAATGACACTTCTAGAGCAGGTATTCCCAAACTGGGGTACGGGGTACGCGCAATGCCGTCGGGGGTACCCCTAATAAAAATGTGATTCACATTAAAAAATATATAAACATCATTTTTTTTCACATTTTCAAACAGTCCATTTATATTTTCCAACGGGGCTATACATTTGGGGGAGTTTTTTTTCCCGCCTGAGTAGCCTCGATTCACTACCAAAAATTTAATTAAACAATCTAGTGTTCAGCGAAATAACAACACAATGTCAAATACAGGTAGCCTAGTCAAATAATTAACATCCAATCACATTAACCGTTACTCTCCACTAGCGTCCGTATGTAGCCAAACATAGCTGCTGCTCATGTTGGTATCTGTACTGATGGCGCAAAAGCCATGACAGGGAGACATAGTGGAGTGGTAACGGCGTGCAAGCAGTTGCTCCCGACGCCACTTGGGTTCACTGCAGCATCCACTGAGATGCTCTTGCTGCCAAGGGAATGCCTGACAGCTGGAAAGACATTTTGGTCACTACAGTGAAAATGGTTAACTTTGTTAAAGCAAGGCCCCTGAACTCACGTGTATTTTCTGCACTATGCAATGACATGGACAGTGACCATGTAACATAAAGAAGTGCGCTGGTAATCAAGGGGCAATGTATTGACACTGTTTTTTAATTGAAAGATGGGCTTAAAGTTTTCTTTACTGACCATAATTTTCACTTGTCTGACCGCTTGCATGATGACGAGTTTCTCACACAACTGGCCTATCTGGGTGATGTTTTTTCTCGCCTGAATGATCTGAATCTAGGATTACAGGGTCTCTCCGCAACTATATTCAATGTATATATTCAACTATATTCAATGCAACTATATTCAAATTGAGGCTATGATTAAGAAGTTGGAGCTCTTCTCTGTCTGCATTAACAAGGACAACACACAGGTCTTTCCATCATTGTATGATTTTTTTGTGTGCAAATTAACTCAAGCTTATGGACAATGTCAAATGTGATATAGCAAAGCACCTGAGTGAGTTGGGTGCGCAATTACGCAGGTACTTTCCCGAAACGGATGATACAAACAACTGGATTCGTTATCCCTTTCATGCCCTGCCTCCAGTCATCTTACTGATATCTGAACAAGAGAGCCTCATCGATATTGCAACAAGCAGTTCTGGGAAAATTGAATTTAATCAGAAGCCACTGCCAGATTTCTGGATTATTATATTATTATTTGTGCCTTGGTCCTATAAGAGCTCTTTGTCACTTCCCACGAGCCGGGTTGTGACAAACTCACACTCATTCTTATATTTAATAAATGTATCGTGTGTGTGGCAGGCTTACAATGATAGCAAAAAACAACATTTGAGAGTGTGCTGACCCTGGTGCTAGAGGGGGTACAGCTGGAGGTTGAATGTTTGAAGGGGTACGGGACTATAAAAAGTTTGGGAACCACTGTACTAGAGCATTGGACAGATTCTCAACAGACATTGGGCAGATGTAAAACCAATTGCAATCAAAATTCTGATTCTAGCATGTTCTAATTTCAAGTAGGGGTATGGTTTATGATGCAATGTTGCACCTTTTCAACTGTGGAAAAAGAATACCATGTTGGCTGAGCCTGCAATTGCTTTCAATTAACAACAAACAGCAACCTAAGCCAAGTCCTATAACAACATAGTACCACACTAATGTTGTGACCTACACTTTTTTTTACATGAATGAAGAAGAACATAAACAGCAGTCACAATAGTTGGCCCACTTGGATAACCCAGAATCCTTGGCTTAGCCTTGTGTCATCATGACCATGAAAGAAGACATGTTGTCAAACTTTTCACATAAACGTCTGATTTAAAACTTCTATGGAGATACAAAGGACTCATAAGAATTACTCATTGCAAAAAATGTAGCTCATGTATAAAAATCGACATTTGAAAAATCTAAGTACATATAGGCACCCTGCTTATCCATTGTGCATATCCACCCCACACAGCCTGTGGATTGTCAAACTGTTGATAAAGACCCTTTACTAAAGCAGAGGATAGGCCTACTGATAATGCAGCTGACCGCCATGGCCTAGCCCTAGACAGAAGATACTCACAGCTCTTCTGACAGGGGGATTAATGAAACCCTATAGGAGCTTCACTGTAGGCCCCCAAAAACCCTGACTGAGACAGAATGGCCTAACCAGTCCCATTCATTACTGCACCACTACAGCGCACAGAAAGAGCACGTGAGTAATAGAGAAGACTCATATACGCTTGTTGTGCATGCAGTATCTTTACCAGTCTTTTGGGAAATATCCAAATTCTAGTAAACGATATGTCAAACAAAGGAGGCAAAGGGAAATGCCTTCATTCACAACAATGCAAGACAATGAGACAAGGATCATGGTGGTCTGTCCTCACGCTGTGTAATTTGAGGTACACATACAGTACGTTCACAAAGGCCTGTTTAACATGGCTTTTACTCAGTGTTTGCACACATACGGCATGTGTGAACAGCACCATCAGGAAACACACACAGTGACAAACACACAGTGATATTAAATCACTAACGTGTAAACAGTTGCGCTTGTTTGCACAGACCAACTGTTCATTCTGGACAAAAACAAAGCTCTGGCTCAAATTACAGGAAGTGCTAACACTGAGACAGACAGGGAGGGGACGTCTTTCACCTGAGCAGTGGATCAGTGTGTATCTGCATGGGGTAGTCCTCTTCAGATGGTTAGACTCTTCAGATGGTTAGACTCGTCAGATGGTTAGACTCTGCAGATGGTTAGACTCTGCAGGGGAACAGCCCTCTCCAACCATCTCTAACACAGCTCAGAATAGCATAACTCCAGAACACGGCCAAATCCTTCATGTTCACCAGCATGCCGCTGGGTGCCCTTTTTTCATTTTGAGTTCCTGCTCCCTGAAAGATCCGTGCACGGCCCTGAGTCAGTGTACGTTATGTTTTACTTTAAACGTTCGGATTTACTATAATTATGTCTTGCTTGGCAGGGATTTGTCATCTGTTGTGATACACACTACAGAGCACCATAAGACCCAATAGGGGCGGCAGGTAGCCTAGTGGTTAGAGCGTTGGGCCAGTAACCGAAAGGTTGAATCCCCGAGGTGACAATGTAAAAATCCGTTGTTCTGCCTATGAGTAAGGCAGTTAACCCACTGTTTGCTGAAGACGTGGATGCCGATTATGGCAGCCCCCCCCCCCCCCCACCTCTCTGATCCAGAGGGGTTGGGTTAAATGTGGAAGACACATTTCAGTTGAATGCATATCCCCTTTCCCCAAGAAGGAAATGTATATTTGAAGACTATATWTCCTAAATACTATATCCACCAATTTTTCACATTTGTGCCTTTTTATCAGAAATTATTGCTTATGTGTGTGTAAAATATAACTGTTCTCCAATTTTTTTATTAATAGATTTTAGATGTGTATGAAAATAGTTTTTTTGCAAAACGCTATGTATGTTCTTATCCTGTATATGTGACTGTGATATGTGGTTGTCTCACCTAGCCATCTAAAGAGGCACTTACTGTAAGTCACTCCGGATAAGAACATATTCTAAATGACTCACATTTAAAATGTAAATGTTTTACGTACAGATCTCATATTACTGTATTGAGTATTTTTTTCCAAACATTAAATATTGATGTCACAAATGTATCATTTGCACAGTTATTTATAAAGAAAATTGTTATTTGTTACTTTTGTAGGTGTAAAACCTAGCAGGACTACCTACACTATATACACACCATATAATCAAATTAGTTTAATCGGCTATTTCAGCCACACATGTTGCTGACAGGTGTATAAAATCGAGCACACCGCCATGCAATCTCCATAGACAAACATTGGCAGTAGAATGGCAACTGAAGAGCTCAGTGACTTTCAACATGGCACCGTCATAGGATGCCACCATTCCAACAAGTCCGTTTGTCAAATTTCTGCCCTGTTAGAGCTGCCCCGGTCAACTGTAAGTGCTATTATTGTGAAGTGGAAACGTCTAGGAGCAACAATGGCTCAGCCGTGAAGTGGTAGGCCACACAAGTTCACAGATCAGGACCGCCGAGTGCTGAAGCGCAGAGCGCGTAAAAATCGGCTGTCCTCGGTTACAACACTCACTACCGAGTTCCAAACTGCCTCTGGAAGCAACTTCAGGACAATAATTGTTCATCGGGAGCTTCATGAAATGGGTTTCCATGGCCGAGCAGCCTAAGATCACCATGCGCAATGCCAAGTGTCACCTGGAGGAGTGTAAAGCTCGCCGCCATTGGACTCTGGAGCAGTGGAAACGCCTTCTCTGGAGGGATGAATCACGCTTCACCACCTGGTAGTCCGACAGACGAATCTGGGTTTAACGGATGCCAGGAAAACACTACCTTCCCGAATGCATTGTGGCAACTGTAAAGATTGGTGGAGGAGGAATAATGGTCTGGGGCTGTTTTTCATGGTTCGGGCTAGTTCCCTTCGTTCCAGTGGGAGGAAATCTTAACGCTACAGCATACAATGACATTCTAGACGATTCTGTGCTTCCAATTTTGTGGCAACAGTTTGGGGAAGGCCCTTTCCTGTTTCAGCATGACAATGCCCCCGTACACAAAGCGAGGTCCATACAGAAATGGTTTGTCGAGATCTGTGTGGAAGAACTTGACTGGCCTGTACAGAGCCCTGACCTCAGCCTCATTGAACACCTTTGGAATGAATTGGAACGCCGACTGCGAGCCATGCCTAATCGCCCAAATTCAGTGCCCGACCTCACTAATGCTCTTATGGCGGAATGGAAGCAAGTCCCCGCAGCAAAGTTCCAACATCTAGTAGAAAGCCTTCCCATAAGAGTGGAGGCTGTTATAGCAGCAAAGGGGTGGACTCCATGATTTCAGAATGAGTTGTTCGACGAGTCCACATACTTTTGGTCATGTAGTGTATTTCTCTGAGAGTGAGGTGGATATACAGCATTTTGCAAAAATAAACATGATTATTTGTTTTTCTGAAATGAAACCATCAAGTGTCTGTCATTGAACCCCACCACATAATTAGATAGTGAAAACCCCCACCAATCTCTTTCCTAATTTCTTTAAACAATAAAAGCTCATTTACCAACATTTCTGAAAAATGGATATATAGCGTTTTGGAATGAAACTCTTCATTTCTAGTTTACGCAGCGACACTAAGAAGCACTAGAGCAAAAGTAATTAACCGAGTCATCACAAAATCACAGCAGGCCTACGGTAATGCCACTTATCTCATTAAGGCTATGGCATCGACAGAAAACTGACAAACAAAGAAGCTAATCCACGGCACATTAAGTGTGCTGGTAATTCAATAGAACCTTCATTTGGCAGCCATCTTGCTCTTCGTTCGATGATGCTCTTTCTTTCCAAACAGTATAGCACACAGACCCATCATAAGGACTCATATGGTCTCTCTCTGTCTTGCTCTCTCTCTCTCTTGCTCTCTATTTCCTAGAAAAAAAACATCAACCATTAGACAATGGGTAGCAGTCTTAATTAGAAAAATGACTTCCTTTGCAATCCTGGCTAAGTAGTTTACATACTGTAATTACAGGGACCAAATCATCTTTTCATCATTTCACTGATTGAGCTCATCAACCCAGTAGGATCTCTTGTGTTGTGCTGCTTGTGCTCAGGGAACATCTGGGCTCAGAGAATTAGCCTTTATTGTAGCAAACATTACTACATGTACCCTCCTGCTGCATTACATTACTACATGTACGCAATACTACAAGTTCCCATTTCACTTTATTGTGATCATTTCTGCGTTAGATAGATCACAATAAAATCTGAATACATGGGCAGGTAAATATTTGCAATCACTGATTTCCCAAGGACATCATTTGATGATGTTTTAGGGATTGTGGTTCGGCTATGAAGCTCCACATTCACTGTGGAGTATAAACACGTTGCACTGTGGTTAAGTAGAGTAGATGTAACCAGCACATTTCGAGATTTCATAAACTTTTCTATGCCTTCAGTTCACTGTGACAATGACCCTTAGACTTTGGTCAACCTTAGTACATTGAAAAATAGTGAGGCTCATTCTATGCAGAGGATTTTTTTTGTGCATCTTTGGTCACACATAATCTCCACTCTAAACTACCTGTCACCTTTGAGTTCATAAGGTGAAGTTTTTCTCTCCCGGTCCTATGATGCAGCTAGATCTGTCACTATGTGTCGCCAATAAAGCCAATAGTTTAATGAGGCAGCTGTTGGATTTTCACTAATCACTCTACCCTGATTACTCTGATGAGTGGATGATGCTCTTAAATAATCACCCATACAAAAAATTGGCAAAATAATTATCATCATCTCCCTAAGTACTGCAGCTGCACCGCCTGCAGTAATTACAAATAGAACAGAGCGCTTTCTGTCATCCTTTATAACCACTTATTATTAGAGCTAATGCTGAGTGGAGCAGTACTGTAAAGACAGTACTCAGTAGCACATCAGTTGAATACCTAGCTACATAAAGACTTCATAACGCATCCATAACCCATAAATAAACCATTCATAAGCAGTACATAAGGAAAGCTTATATTAACAACGTCAAGATGATGTTTTGTCACAGTGATGTCATTTATACTGCCATTATTATTACCCCTAACTTATTCTTCATGGGATTTATCATATAATACCTTGTTTGGTTTTCACAATACCTAGATGGAAGTATTGTAGCCAGTTTTGTGGTATTGACAGTGCATACTGAGTGAGGAACACTGATAATCAGTGCAGGGAGGGTAGTAGACTTCATATCAGATCCCCGTGGATCTGTTGTTGCCCTCACCCAGCCACTCCTCCCCCTCGCCCAGTAACGGCCTGGCAGACACAATTAACATTTCCATAAAAACAATTCCCTGCTTCCAATAGTCCAATGCAATTTGTTTTCCATCTCTGTTCATTAATCATTGTTTAAATCAGTGAGCCATCTTTTCCTCACTGCCATCTGCACTCAGCTGTGTTACAGAGATGACACCTCGCCTCTTAATCGAAGCTGACAGCCAAGAGGACGCCTGTCCAAATAGCTTTCTGCATATTTGCACCACTTCTCCACTCAACGTCCCTCCTTGCAACCATCAGGTAAAAGTGGGTTATTCAATGGATTTCTAATTAATCTAAGAAGTGCACACACACCCGTGCACGCAGGCACGCACACATGTATGCACACGCACACGCACACGCACACACACACACACACACACACACACACACACACACACACACACACACACACACACACACACACACACACATCAACAATTTCATTTCTGAAATGTAAAGCTATGGCTGCTCGTAAAGAGAAAAGGAGAACAACAAACGCAACAACAAAGGAATCTTCTACATTCCACAATTTGTTCAAGCTGGCAGGATCATTTTTTTCTGTTAAATGAGTGCACTTTTTCCTATACAACACTATTGTTTTCCTGGAATTGGGAGCAAGGTTATTAATTATTCACTGTTTAGTGTTCTTGTATGAGGGAGCTGTGCTTTTCATTCCATTGCCTCATAGTTCACAGACTTAAGGCCATGGAGCTTTGGCAATTTCTTCAGGCAATATGCTGAAAGAGTGTTGTTTATCAAAAGCCAGCTATTAAAATGAAACTTCACTATGTTAAGATAAAAGTAACAGTTTGGAGGGTTGAGAAGGTTTTTGAACTCATTTATCCTTCTCTGACTGGATACCAGATTGACCAGTGTACTGCCGAGGACCAGAGCGTCCAGACGAACACCTCAAAGAACTTTGGCTTCACACTTTTATCAAAGTGTTTTAAGCCGAACGGCAAACAGCTTTGACCTTTTGTGAGAAAATCTGACATGTGGTGGCAAGAGAGTGCCAACAAATTCATTTGGCCTGTTCATCTGAGCTTGGATTACAGATATTCAAATCATGTGCTTGGTGTTTAAACAAGTGATTCCATCAAGGGAGAAAGTTGCTAAGCATATCTTTGCCATGTACTGCACTCTAACATCACTTGCAACATAGTAAAGAGGATAAGATACTAGCACCTGACTTGACGTTGATTTCAACTTCAGTCAACCTCACTCTGAATTTGTCCTTTTTGCTTCACTCACATTTACTCATATTTTGTTTAAAAAAAATAAAAAAAATGTACTTCCCTGTTGTATTTTGCATTATGATAGAAAAAGCTATTCTAACATAAGCACAATTCCATTAGCCAGGGTGTCAGTCTGTTCTGCTTTCTTGCCAACTTCTCATGGAATTACCATGCCAAACTCTGGTACCCAGGCTACAATTTCATCATAATAAACAGGTAATATTCTGAGACATTTTCAAATCAAGACATGCCTTGCATTTCACAGCTTGCTTATTCTCTCATCAACAACAAACATTTATCAACTAGCTCCCATTTTTGCTTTTCTAATAAAGAGGGTTGCGGTTAAATTATGTGTAAATTCCAAGGCTGAATATTTAATGRTGATTGATCYTACTGGCTGCKACCCACCTGCTCCTCCTCCTGTCCCCTTGGAGCCTGTGAGAGGAGAACTCTGTATTGGAAAGGAACAGAGCATCATGGACTCTTAGCTCACATATGACAGATGGGGCATCATGGCTTCAAAGGCAAGCATTTGCAGATGAGAGGGGGGAGTGTAGGTAAGGGCTAAGGGGTATTTCAACAACACCTCTCTATCTAGGTGACAGTGATAGATATTAGACTAGAGGTTCTCTATTATCAAAGCATTCACTGCACCCATTCACAACCTCTGTATGTCACCATTCACATTACACACAATATTTTACATAAGGAGAAGTCTGACAATAATTAAATATCTGTACATCCAACAGACCTCAACACAATTACCAGGGTGGATGACTTGATATGTGTTAAAACGAGTGTTTACTGCAACAGATTATCTATGATGAGAAGATCACAGTGGACTGTCATTACACCACATCACAGTGTCCTTTTCATTGAAAAGAGAGAAAGAAAAGAAGCATTAACCCGAGAGTCTAATTAGGAATCAACGATCAGCCACACACAGTATATTTTGACATACAGTCCTTTAAAAAGTATTCCCAGCTAATGTTCCCTAAAAAAATGTCAGCACTGAGCAAATGTCAGGTCTGCTAAGCGCAAACTTGAACCTTGTGAAAATTCTGTGCAACTTCTAAGTTAGTTATAACAGTGGTCAAGTAGGCTGCTGTGGCTATTTGATAATGATGTAGGCCTATCAGAGTGCCTACCATCAAAAACAATGCAGAAAATGCATCCCAAAACATTTTAACATGGAAATAGCTGTTCTATCATTCAGCCTACAGTAGCAGCCAATGTGTAGTCTTCAATGTAGGATTACATTCCGTAAGACTTTTGGAAAAAACATGCAGGGCTTGACATTAACCCGTTTATCCACTTGTCCTTCAGACAAGGAGACTGAAAATGTGTTGTTTGATGCAAGAAACTACTTTACAAAATAAAGATCATTATTATTCCCATACCATTACTATAGAGAATCAGACAAATTGTGCTACCCTCTGCCTATTGGCTACTTCACTTAATCAAGACCGTCTCAAAATACAACACTGCCCCTTTAAGACAGAAAAAAGCTCTTTACCTGACGTGGTTTTCAAATATGTCTAGAAATGTACATGTTTTGTGCTCTTGTGGGAAGCAACCACACCCCCACACTGACTAGAAATGATCTATAACTGGGTTAATAACTCACTAACTAGCAAAGAATATGAACAAATGTGCACAGGTGGCTACATGTAGCTTTCGCTTTGATCTCAAAACAAGCACATCTACTCACGACCACTCATGCTGTAAATACAGTCTAGTTCAAAGTGAATGGCACAGATCCATATATGGCAATGGTCTTTTTGCATATAAGGATACTGCAGCTCTGATTGGTTATGCCTCACCGGTCTGTAGAGTACAGGCCGAGTGCCTGTCAATGCAATAGAATCCTACTCCCATGCAATTTGCCTACAAGAAAATCTCTTGCATAGTTAGTTTTGTATACTAAGTCTTGCATAGTTCACTTTGTTTAGGTATGTTGCATTGAAAGTGGCTAATATTGGCAATTCCAACAGTAGAGGGAAACTAGAAAGTTTAGTGAAGTTCATTCTCGTGCTTCTCTGCGCAGGCTAGTATTTCTTCTGTGCAGCAGTCCCGGGGGAGCAGTTTAGAGGGAACATTGTTCACACATCTTGACAAAGTAGTATTAAAATTGATTTCATTGTCATTTCTTTCCAACTATCCACACAAAATACTCTGTAATGTCAAGAAATTAAGAACAATTCTAACATTTCTTTTTTTTTATGTATGAAAAATACAAGACTAATATATATTAATTAGACAAGTATTCACCCCCATGAGTCAATACATGTTAGAATCACCTAAGGAAGCGATTACAGCTTTGAGTCTTTTGGCGTAAGTCTCTAAGAACTTTGCACACCTCCATTGTACAATATTTACCCAGTATTCTTTAAAAAATTACTTGAGCTCTGTCAAGTTGGTTGTTGATCATTGCTAAAAGCCATTTTCAAGTCTTGCCATAGATTTTCCAGCCGATTTCAGTCAAAACTGTAACTAGGCCACTCAGGAACATTCACTGTCTTCTTGGTAAGCAACTCCAGTGTAGATTTGGCCTTGTGTTTCAGGTTATTGTCTTGCTGAAGGGTGAATTTGTCTCTCAGTGTCTGTTGGAAAGATGACAACCAGGTTTTCCTCTAGGATTTTGCCTGTGCTTAGCTGTATTCCATTTATTTTTATCCAAAAAAACTCCCTCGTCCTTGCCGATGACTAGCATACCCATAACATAATGCAGGCACCACCATGCTTGAAAATATGAAAAGTGGTACCCAGTGATGTGTTGGATTTGCCCCAAACATAACGCTTTGTATTCAGGACAAAAAGTTTAAAAAATTGCCACTTTTTTTGCAGTATTACTTAAGTGACTTGTTGAAAACAGGCTGCATGTTTTGGAATATTTGTATTCTGTACAGGCTTCCTTCTTTTCACTTTGTCATTTAGGTTAATATTGAGGAGTAACTACAATGTTGTTGATCCATTCTCAGTTTTCTCATATCACAACCATTAAACTGTAACCGTTTTAAAATCCCCATTAGTCTCATGGGGAAATCACTGAGCAGTTTCCTTCCTCTACGGCACTTGAGTTAGGAAGGACACCTGTATCGTTCAGTAACTGGGTGTATTGATAAACCATTCAAAGCCTAATTAATAACTTCACCATGCATGATCGTTGCCCTTTGCAAGGCTAGAACCTCCCTGGTCTTTGTGGTTGAATCTGTGCTTGAAATTCACTACTCAATTGAGGGACCTTACAGATAATTGTATGTGTGGGGTACAGAGATGGGGTAGTAATTCAAAAAGCATGTTAAACACTATTATTGAACACAGAATGAGTCCATGCAACTTATCTAATTTGTTAAGCACATTTTTACTCCTGAGGCTTGCCATAAGGAAGGGGTTGAATAGTTATTCACTCAAAACATTTCAGCTTTTCATTTTTTATTAATAAAAGAAAAATCTACAAAAAAAATCCAAATTGATATTATGGGGTGTTGTGTGTAGATCAGTGACACAAAATCTAAATGTAATACATTTTAAATTCAGGCTGTAACTCAACAAAATGTGCAAAAAACAGGGGTGTGAATAATTTCTGAAGGCACAGTACATAAAACCTGCTATTCCACCATCATACACAATCCTGTTTTGTCCATTCGACATGACTTATGAATGAATTTGGGGTCAATTCAAGCATTGAAATACATACACTATCCTACACTGTATGACTACCCCACCTATACTTACTTTTTGACTATATTTCCCAAGTTCCCTTCACTTAATAGCCTACTGACTTTGGCATTACCAGGGGCAGCCAACCTCACCATAAGGCGCTCATGCATGCACGCACACAAATCTATTCTGAGAAACCATGTAATGCTGAGAAAACGGCATTCGAATAAGCTGAAAGTCAGAGTTGCTGGAGATGATAAATACGTTTGACTGAATATTGTTTAAAAAAAATCCTTACCTGAGCATTTAGATGAGCGCATGTAAAAGACTCCAGCGCGTATTGGACTCGAAGTGACAGCTTGAGTTCAGTAAGTGACAAGTGATGGCCTGTGTATCTGACTTTTCCGTGATCCTGCGCTAAAGGGTAATAATAAAATCAGACCTCCGTCAACATCCTTCAACTATTAAACATGCATGCTTTCGAAATGAAGTATGGAAGCATATGAGCTTATAGTTTAATGTCCGTGAGAAGGAGGGGATATGACCACTTCGAGATGGCGTGGACTCCCCCATCTGGTAGTTGACAAGCACTGCGTAAATTATGCATAGGTTATTTACACTCCAAGATTATCAACTACCCGTTTCACTTAAATTAGTCATCATGATGCACATAACATTCAGTAATTTTTTGCTCTGTAAAAACGTCACATTTTAGTGGGTTATTTTAAATTAGGCCTAGTCACCATGCACATTAATTGTTGTGAATTTTGGCACCATAAAAACGTCACATTTAGTAGGCCTGGCAGAGTTAATTTTCGGCATCCTCTTGTTTGTGACAGACACAGGATGAGGTTTGGTATGACTTTGGTATGGCCCACCTCATCATCTTAATCTTTCCAGATCTCTCTCTCTCTCTCTCTGTGTGGTGTGGTGTGTGTGTGTGTGTGTGTGTGTGTAAAATGTTTGATTGAGCCTTGCTCCTTAAACCCATGGACTGTGTCAACATGGAAAAAGTAGCCCTGTGACCTCCGATCGTCTTCTCAAAATATTTATAATGAGGATTTTAGCCACTCTGACCCTTTGTAAAACATAATGAATAATGCAGGATACCTCTGACTTGTGATTCAGCTGTTTTTACAGTTAGTGCTTAGAGCGCTCATAGGCTTCTTTTCAGAAAGCTTAATTGGGTGCTTCTAACATCCATCACACTCCTGCCATCCCAATGACCTTCCCAATGGATTATTTTCTAATAGAGAGATGGAATTTATCTATACAATAACCACACACACAAAAAAGCCCCTATTGTGTATACATCCTCAGGCATTCTACTTAGATGAAATGTATAGCCTCAAAGTACTGTACTGATGTTAGCTGTTGTTAGCCGCTGGTGCACTTTGACACCATTTACAGAGGTCTGACTTTCATTCAAATTAACTATATGACCCCAGATTGCTGAAATATTAAATAGATGCAAGAACATGTGCGTGTGTGCATACTTACATTATATAGACACAGATTAATGTAACACTTCAGGGGATGTTTTATAGACCAAGCAGTGATTTTCTATGGAACATGGTTTGAAGTACAGGAGTAGGCTTTATCTGGGCCCATGAAACCGGTCCAGGTGTACAGCAAGGAACAGTTTAATGCCCCATTTGTAGCTGGGAGCATGAGCCTCTTTTCTGAGCAACTGTCTGGTCAACAAGACCTGCTTGTCTCTGCAAGGAGATCCTAAATAACCTAACTCTTAAATCCTGTTTAAACCCTGCAATGTAGATCTCACTGTTGTGTTTCAGATTAACATGTTCCTTAGATCTCTTTGAACTGTTAAGTATATGGTCCAACATCTACCTTCAAAGATGAGCTTTTTAAGTCCAATGATCTGTGTCTAACCAACGCTCAAGCATGTTAACCGTTAGCTAATTTGTCTCGTGCTACCTGGATTGGGTTTTCATATTGCAGCCCTAATCCTGATGGTGAGGGGATCACCTCAGGACCAGTTCAGTTTAAAAGCTGTTTATCAAACCCTGCACTCTCACCACTTAGCAAGCAGCAAGTGATACAGTGCCGTGAAAAAGTATATACCTTCTGATTTGATCTATTTTGGATTGATTTATTTTTTACACTGAATGTTATCAGCTCTTCAACCAAAACCTAAAATTAGATAAAGGAAACCGGAGTGAACAAATAACATGTTGATACTTATATATTTAACTTTAAAAAATTATGCAACACCAATTGCCCCATCACACCATCACACTACCACCAACATGCTTGACCGCCGGTATGACGTTCTTACTGTGGAATGCAGTGTTTGGGACAGACATAACCAGACCCATGTCGTCCAAATAGTCGACTAGAATTTGCCAAAAAGCACCTGGATGATCGTCAAGATTCCTGGAAGAATGTTCTATGGACAGATGAGTCAAAACTAACTTTTTGGACGACATTGGCCCCGTTGTCTGCGAAAACCAATCACTGCATTCCACAGTAAGAACCTCAAACAACAGTCAAGTATGGTGGTGGTAGTGTGATGGTTCGGGGATGCTTTGCTGCCTCAGGACCTAAACGACTTGTCATCATTGAAGGAACCACGAATTCTGCTCTGTATCAGTTAATTCTAAAGAAAAATTTCAGGCCATCCATCCGTGAGCTGAAGTTGAAGCACAACTAGGTCATGCAGCAAGACAATGATCCAAAGCGTGCAATCAAGACATCAGAATGGCTGAAAAACAACAAGTCTTGGAATGGCCTAGTCAAAGTCCAGACCTAAGCCCGATTGAGATGTTATGGCAGGACCTGAGACGAGCAGTTCATGCTCGAAAACTCACCAATGTCGCGGACTTGTTCAGTGGTGGAAAAAGTACCCAATTGTCAAAGTACAGATACAGTACCTTATTAGAAAATGACTCAAGTAAAAGTGAGTCACCCAGTAAAATACTACTTGAGTTAAAGTAAAACAAGTATTTGGATTTAAATATACTTAAGTATCAAAAGTAAATGTCATTGCTAAAATATACTTAAGTATCAAAAGTATACATTATTTCACATTCCTTATATTAAGCATACCAGACTGCACAATTTATTTTGTATCTTTTTACAAATGGCCATAAAAAAATGTACATAGGAGAGATGATCTATTGTTGGTCATTGTGTTTTGACATTTTCAAGATACAAAAGTATGTGGATAAGCCTTCAAATTAGTGGACTTGGCTATTTCAGCCACACCCGTTTCTGACAAGTGTGTAAAATCTAGCACACAGCCACGCAAACTCCATAGTCAAACATTGGCAGTAGAATGGCCTTACTGAAGAGCTCAGTGACTTTCAACGTGGCACCGTCATAGGATGCCACCTTTCCAACAAGTAAAATTTCTGCCCTGCTAGAGCTGCCCCGGTCAACTGTAAATGCTGTTATTGTGAAGTGGAAATGTCAAGGGTTTCCATCCCCTGCGCAATACCAAGCATCGGCTGGAGTGGTGTAAAGCTCGCCGCCATTGGGACACTGGAGCAGTGGAAACATACTCTGGCGTGATGAATCACACTTCACCATCTAGCAATCGAACGGACTAATCTAGGTTTGGTGAATGCAAGGAGAACGCTACCTGCTCGAATGCATAGTGCCAACTGTAAAGTTTGGTGGAGGAGGAATAATGGTCTGGCTTTTCATGTTTCGGGCTAGACCCCTTAGTTCCAGTGAAGGGAAATCTTAACGGTACGATTCTGTGCTTCCAACTTTGTAGCAACAGTTTTGGGAAGGCCCTTTCCTGTTTCAGCATGACAATACCCCTGTGCACAAAGCAAGGTCCATACAGAAATGGTTTGTCGAGATCGGTGTGGAAGAACTTGATTGCCCTGCACAGAGCCCTGACCTCAGCCCCATCGGACACCTTTAGGATGAATTGGATCTCCAACTACAAGCCAGGCCTAATCACCCAACATCATTGCCCAGCAAGTCCCTGCAGAAAAATCCCAGAAGAGTGGAGGCTGTTGTAGCAGCAAAGTGGGTACCAACTCCATATTAATGCCCATGATTTTGGAATGAGATGTTTGACGAGCAGGTGTCCACATACCTTTGGTCATGTACTGTATGTGGCATACCTGTTATGGACAATAAAGACCAACACGAACATCAGCAATGGGCAGTCATCCTATCACCTCTGACCAAAGAACATCAGCAGTGGGCAGCCACCCTATTACCTTCTGACCAAAGAACATCAGCAGTGGGCAGCCATCCTATCACCTCTGACCAAAGAACATCAGCAGTGGGCAGCCATCCTATCACCTCTGACCAAAGAACAGCAGTGGGCAGCCACCCTATCACCTCTGACCAAAGAACATCAGCCGTCATCTTGTTAATTTCCCGACAATTCTACATGTTGAATCACCACCCTGTTTGACACTTAGCAGGTGATCTACTGTGCACAGTCAACGATTGTGTTGGTCTGGCTCGTTCTTTAGTGAAAAAAGGAGAAAAGGTTTGAGAAAATCTACCCAAAGGGGAGTAACACGTGACTTCTCCCCAAAAATCTTTTATTTTCCTTCCAGTTTACAACAATATTTATTCTGACATAAAGCTGGTCACAGAGGTGGGCATTAGGCAGGTACAAGGGGATTGGGGACAATAAAGGGCAGTCAGCATATGACCCTGTGTAGAATAATCGTAGAAAAGAAAAAAGGAAAAAAATAAATGACGCAGAACATGTCGTTTTTAGCATAGCAGGCAAAATGATGGAGCAAACAAATAGAGTGGTAAACCCCTAGCCTTGTCAAGACACTGACACGAAAGCAACCACCATAAAATGAGCACATAGGCAGTGTGGACTAGTGTAGTGCCATAATGTTGGAGGATGAGGGCTCTAAATAAACAACCTCTTGACTTAAATACATATTGTAATGAAGTGCTTACTTAGCAACAAAAGCTTGATGTTCCTTACAAGGCAGGTAAATGGGTAAGCGTAAGGGCATTGGGTTACGTTCTAAGCAATGCTATGCTTCTCTTACAGAGTACTGCCTCTTATAGAATAGTCATACTGTAATAGATACCCTGTGTACTAACAGGAAGAGCTTTATGAAAGAGAAGAAGAGAGGCTTGAAGAGTGATGACAAAAAAAAGAAGAGACATGGCAGATATTAGGGAGGCTTCACAGTCTGTCCAGCTCAAAGTGCTGGAGTAGAAAATCTATGTTAAAAAGGAGCCAGTAGTGTGGATCCTGGAGAATGGCTTTGCAGGGTCACTTCTGCTGCAGCCGGGCAGCTTTGAACTTGGACACCCGCTTAGGGGCCTCCCGGGGTGCTTCGGGAGCTACCTCCTCCAGCTTCCGCTCTGGGATAGTGGGCAGAGCTGGAGGGGCGATGGTTAGGTGGGGGATCGACGAGGGAATAGGCTCCTTCTCCACCACTGTGCATGAAAAGGCCTGGATGATCAACAAAAAAATAACAGGAGGTTAATGAGAGGCTGTAGAGCTGGACAGTGCACAGACACACAACTTGTTCAAGGTGTATCTCTATTCAACATTCAAAGATCATGATTCGAAAAACAAAATCAGCAGAGGACCAGGGTGGTATTCATTAGGGCCTGCAACGGAAAATTAATGTTTTTTTATTGCACAAGATGTTCAGGTAGTCCCTCTGTCAGTTGTCTTCCGTTTAGTGTCTAATGAACATGACCCAGCTGAGTTTTACCTCGAAGCGTCTGATGGGGTGTAGAGGGTTCCCGGTGGGGCTGTCCTCCTCGGTGATGCCATCGCTGGTGTCACTGCACGTGTTCTCGTCGTGGCTCAGGGTGCGTCCGAACGTCCTGCGCTCTTCGAAGTCGGCAGCGCTGCTCTCGCTGGTGTCGCTACACCCGCTGTTCTCTCTGCTCCGGGACTTTAGGATGGACTTCCTGGGGATGGGCTCGCCATTCTTCACATCCACAAACAACCTGACAAAAGTACACAAACATAGGCCTTCAGATCGCAGAACTTGTTAATAGGCAGACACCATTCCGAATCAGAACAAAGTACCTGGAAACATTCAGAGTAAATAACATTTAATATATGCCAATACATTGGACCCAAAATGTTGCTAATAGGTATGCCAACCAAGATCTAGATAAGTGATGTGTAGTGTGGGTTTACTTGTAGATGTCTGTGGGCGTGGTGATGTTGTGGAGCCCGTGGTGAGAGTGACCATTGCTGGTGCCGTTCTTCTTTTTCCTCTTGGCTTGCTGCTTCTGTTCTTTCAGCTCACTGAACTTCAACATGGTGTTCTTCCCTGTGTTTATCCTCACCTGGAAACGAAGCGACAGAGACAGAGAAATGTAGTACATTGATTTACGTGACTCAAATAACATAATTGACTACATTGTTGACTGTTGACTGCATTGAGTTTAATACGATTAATAAAACACTGACCTTCTTGGGTTCCACCGTATGAGAGAAATAGATGGTAGGCAAACCGTTGCCTTCCTCCTCCTCACCCTTGTCTTCCTCCTCCTCCCTGTCCCTGGTTGTACCGTTAACTTGGCCACTGTTGTGAGGCACAGTCATCTTGCCTTCACTCCCCTCGTCATGTCCGTTGACGCGATGATGGCCGCCACCATCTCCCTCCTTCTCTTCCTCAGAGGAAGAGGATGTTGTGTCATCATTGCCGTTGGTGTCTGCAATTCCAAAGTGTCTGAAAACAAATCAAAACAATGCATCATGAGAAATCTAATCTTCACTTTTGCAATGACACAGGTGTGAAGGTGGGAAGAGTGCGCTGAATCACTTCTCAATGTGAAAGTCCATGTGTTCTGTGTGCGTGAGAGTGTGTACGTGTGCAACTCTACCGGTCATGCTCCTCCTCAAGCTTCTCCTTTGCTTCCAGCTCATCCAGTCTGGCCCACAGCTCCTCCTCAGACAGCACTCCTCTCCTACTCCCTCCATCTCCCTCTCCACCACCCTCCATCTTCACAATAGCCTCCATTTTGGGCTTAGAGTGGGGCTTAAGGGCCACACGCTGCTTTCCTTTGCTCACAAATTCTTCAATACTTCTAACCTCTTCTCTGATGTCCACATAGTCCCCTTTAGCCTGAGGAAACAGAAGGGTAGAAGCCAGCATGTTAACAATATCTGCTCATACAAATTGCTTTATCTGCACAGAGGAGTTGTCTATCAGATAAGCTGACTGAAGAGGATCCTCAAAGCTCTTTGTTTTCACTGTAATTACACTTTTTTATATATTTAACCTTTATTTAACTGGGCAAGTCAGTTTAGAACAAATTCCTATTGACAATGACAGCCAATGACACCCGGCTGGTGGCTGGGATTAAAAATAAAAATATAGGACAACACACACATCACGACAAGAGAGACACCACAACACTACATAAAGAGAGACCTAAGACAACAACACAGCATGGTACCAACATAACATGGCAACATGGTCGCAACATAACATGGCAGCAGCACAAAACATGGTACAAACATTATTGGGCACAGACAACAGCACAAAGGGCAAGAAGGTAGAGACAACAATACATCACGTCAACCAGCCACAACTGTCAGTAAGATTGTCCATCATTTAGTCTTTGAATGAAGAGATTGAGATAAAACTGTCCAGTTTTAGTGTTTTTTGCAGCTCGTTCTAGTCGCTAGCTGTAGCGAACTGAAAAGAGGAGACCCAGGGATGTGTGCGCTTTGGAGACCTTTAACAGAATGTGGATCGAGCCTTGGGGTACTCCCTTGGTGACAGGCAGTGGCTGGGACAGCAGATGTTCTGACTTTATACACTGTGCTCTTTGAGGTAGTTAGCAAACCAGGCCAAAGACCCCAATACTCCTTAGCCGGCCCACAAGAATGGAATTGTCTACCGTATCAAAAGCTTTGGCCAAGTCAATAAAAATAGCAGCACCACATTACTTAGTATCATGGGCAATGGTGACATCATTGAGGACCTTTAAGGTTGCAGTGACACATCCATAACCTGAGTGGAAACCAGATTGTATACCCGAGAGAATACTATAGACATCAAGAAAGCCAGTCAGTTGATTGACAAGTTATTCCTAAACTTTTGATTAACAGGTCAAAATAGAAATTGGCCTATAACAGTTAGGATCAGCTTGATCTCCCCCTTTAAATAAATGACGCACCGTGGCTGCCTTCCAAGCAATGGGAACCTCCCCAGAGAGGAGAGACAGGTTAAACATGTCAGAGATAGGCTTGGCGATGATATGGGCTACAACCTTAAAGAAGAAAGGATCTAAACATCTGACCCAGATGTTTTTTGGGGTTCAAGTTTAAGGAGCTCCTTTAGCACCTCGGACTCAGTGGCTGCGGTCCAAACACCTAAAAGACAAACCCTATCCCCTCAGCCCTCAAATTAAGTGAACACTTCTGATGACGTATGACAAGTATACACTTGCTGGGCGAGGGAGGCAGAAATTATTTTTTAAATGGACCACCCTTGACCGGAAATTCATCACTCGTTCATCCCGCGATGATTGCCTTTTCAGGCACCGGTAATTTGTGGGTGCTTTATATGCGCAACAGTCAATTATGATTGCATGTCTACTTATATTAAATAAATATTAATATACACCACCGTTCAAAAGTTTTGGGTCACTGCGTCCGTTATGGGTCTGCGGTCAAACGACCACCCCTCATCACTGTCAAACGCTCCCTAAAACACTTCTGCGAGCAGGCCTTTCTAATTGACCTGGCCCGGGTATCCTGGAAGGATATTAACCTCATCCCGTCAGTAGAGGATGCCTGGTTGTTCTTCAATAGTGCCTTCCTCACGATCTTAAATAAGCATGCCCCTTTCAAAAAATGTCACTCCAGACCTGACTGCCCTTGACCAGCACAAAAACATCCTGTGGCACACTGCACTAGCTTCGAATAGTGCAAACGATATGCAACTTTTCAGGGAAGTCAGGAACCAATATACACAGTCAGTTAAGAAAGCAAAGGCTAGCTTTTTCAAACAGAAATTTGCATCCTGCAGCATTAACTCCAAAAATTTGGGGACACTGTGAAGTCCATGGAGAGTAAGAGCACCTCCTCTCAGCTGCCCACTGCACTGAGGATAGGAAACAGTGTCACCACCGATAAATCCACGATAATCGAGAATTTCAATAAGCATCTCTCTACAGCTGGCCACGCTTTCCACCTGGCTACCCCTACCCCGGCCAACAGCTCTGCACCCCCCGCAGCAACTAGCCCAAGCCCACCCCACCGCTTCTCCTTCACCCAAATCCAGACAGCTGATGTTCTAAAAGAGCTGCAAAATCTGGATCCCTACAAATCAGCTGGGCTAGACAATCTGGACCCGCTCTCCCTAAAACTATCCGCCGCCCTTGTCGCAACCCCTCTCTTTCATATTGTCTGAGATTCCTAAAGATTGGACAGTGTCCACGGTCATCCCCCTCTTCAAAGGGGAGACACTCAAGACCCAAACTGTGACAGACCTATATCCATCCTGCCCTGCCTTTCTAAAGTCTTCGAAAGCCAAGTGAACAAACAGATCACCGACCATCTCGAATCCCACCGTACCTTCTCCGCTATGCAATCCGGTTTCCGAGCTGTTCACAGGTGCACCTCAGCCACACTCAGGGTCCTAAACGATAGTATAACCACCATTGATGAAAAACAGTACTGTGCAGCTGTGTTCATCGACCTGGCCAAGGCTTTCGACTCAAACACCTTATTCTTATCGGCAGACTCAACAGCCTTGGTTTCTCTAATGACTGCCTCACCAACTACTTCTCAGATAGAGTTCAGTGTGTCAAATCGGAGGGCCTGTTGTCCGGACCTCTGGCAGTCTCTATGGGTGTGCCACAGGGTTCAATTCTCGGGCCGACTCTTTTCTCTGTATATATCAATGATGTCGCTCTTGCTGCGGGTGATTCTTTGATCCACCTTTACACCATTCTGTATACATCCGGCCTTTCTTTGGACACTGTGTTAACAAACCTCCAAACGAGCTTCAATGCCATACATCACTCCTTCCATGGCCTCCAACTGCTCTTAAATGCAAGTAAAACTAAATGCATGCTCTTCAACTGATCGCTGCCCTCACCCGCCCGCCCGCCTAGCATCACTACTCTGGACGTTTCTGACTTAGAATATGTGGATCACTATAAATACCTAAGTGTCTGGCTAGACTGTAAACTCTCCTTCCACTCATATTAAGCATCTCCAATCCAAAATAAAATCGGCTTCCTATTTCGCACAAAGCCTCCTTCACTCATGCTGCCAAACATGCCCTCGTAAAACTGACTATCCTAACGATCCTTGACAAAATAACCTTTTTTCAACAGTGAAGAGGCAACTCCGGGATGCTGGCCTTCCAGGCAGTTGCAAAGAAAAAGCCATATCTCAGACTGGCCAATAAAAAAAGATTAAGATGGGCAAAAGAACACAGACACTGGACAGAGGAACTCTGCCTATAAGGCCAGCATCCCGGAGTCGCCTCTTCACTGTTGAGACTGGTGTTTTGCGGGTATTATTTAATGAAGCTGACAGTTTCTCAAATCAGAAACTCTAATGTACTTGTCCTCTTGCTCAGTTGTACACCGGAGCCTCCCACTCCTCTTTCTATTCTGGTTAGAGCCAGTTTGCACTGTTCTGTGAAGGGAGTAGTACACAGCATTTTACAAGATCTTCAGTTTCTTGACAATTTCTCGCATGGAATAGCCTTCATTTCTCAGAACAAGAACAGACTGACGAGTTTCAGAAGAAAGTTATTTGTTTCTGGCCATTTTGAGCGTGTAATTGAACCCACAAATGCTGATGCTTCAGATACTCAACTAGTCTAAAGAAGGCCAGTTGTATTGCTTCTTTAATCAGTACAAAAGTTTCCAGCTGTGCTAACATAATTGCAAAAGGATTTTCTAATGATCAATTAGCTAATCCAAGTTGATCATTTTAAAAGGCTAACACAAAGTGCCATTGGAACACAGGAGTGATGGTTGCTGATAATGGGCCTCCGTACGCCTATGTAGATATTTTTTATTTTTTTTTAAGAATCTGCCATTTCCAGCTACAATAGTCATTTACAACATTAACAATGTCTACACTGTATTTCTGACCAATTTGATGTTATTTTAAAAATGGACAAATATTTTTGGGGGTTTTCTTTCAAAAAACAAGGATATTTCTAAGTGACCCCAAACTTTTGAACAGTACGCCTACTGTATGATAGCAAATGAATTAGCTAACTGTCATTAGCCTGCCTAGCTGTAACTTCTGAAGAAGGAAACGTTTTTATTTCTACAATTTCCAAAAGATAACCAAACAAAAACATATTTACGAGACGTGTTTGTGCCGTCATGTGCATTAGTAGCACAATTTCTAACTTATTTGCATTCGCTTTCACTTACACTTGTATGTTGACTTCTCCATTGATGTTGTTTTTAAGTTCACAGACTTTTCTTAGCGGATGTACAATCGCCACAAACTGAATTATGGGGAGTTTCAGGCCCCGGAGTGAACATAATTATACACTCACAAAGCCGACTAAAAACGAGGGCTGAGGGCCTTACGTTGCAAACTTCCCTTGCTTGGCTAATAATTTGGACCACCCATCCAAGATGGCGACAGGGATTCCCCCAAGGGCATAAGGTGAGGGTAAGTGGACGAAGGTGTGTCTTTTAAGTGTTTGGACCGCAGCCAGTGACCGGCTGCAGGGAGAAACTTTGTAGCGGGGCAAGAGAAAAAGAGGGAGGAGCATTGGGGATAGTCGCATTAGAAGGGGTGGGAGATGAGGAAATGTTGGACGGGCAAGGAGGCATGGCTGAGTCAAATAGGAATCCTGACTTAATGAAGTTGTGACTAAAGAGCTCAGCCATGTGCTCCTTGTCAGTAACAACCGCATCATCAACATTAAGGGACATGGGCAGCTGTGAGGAGGAGGATTAATTCTCCAGGACTTTAACCATTTTCCAGAACTTCTTGGGGTTAGACCCACAGAGAGAGAACTGCTCCTTAAAGTAACAAACTTTGGCCTTCTGGATAGCCTGAGTGGACCTATTTCTAATTTGCCTGAACGAGAGCCAGTCAGCCTGAGTATCCGTGTGCCGAGCGATTTGCCAAATGGAATTATTGAGGTGGAGTAACTCTGCCAGATCAAGGTCGAACCAGGGGCTGAACCTGTTTTTAATTCTCATTTTCTTCATGTATCTGTTAACGATACTACTGAAATATCAAAGAAAGGTCCAAGAGTCTTCGACAGAGGGGATCAAGCTGATTCTATACCAATTTACAGAGGCCAAGTCATGAAGGAAGGCTTGCACATTAAAGTTTTTTAGCAAGCGTCTATGACAAATCAGGACAGGCCGTTTCACTGAGCAGCCATTGCGAGCACAGGCTGTAAAACAGTGATCACTAAGGTCATTACAGAAAACACCAGACTGATACCTATCAGGATTATTTGTGAGGATAACGTTGAGGAGAGTAGCCTTTTCTGGGTGTTTGGAGTCATACCTTCTGGGATTGGTAATAATCTGAGAAATATTTAGGGAGTCCCATTGCTTTAGGAACTGGTCAGGTGGTTTAAGCATGTCCCAGTTTAGGTCACCTAGCAGGACAAATTCAGACTTAGTGTAAGGGGCCAGGAGAGATCTTAGGGCATTTAGGGTACAGGCAGGTGCTGATGGTGGCCGATAACACCCAGCAACAGTCAACAAAGAGTTATTTGAAAGTTGAATGCGTAAAACCAGCAAATCAAATTGTTTGGGGACAGAATTGGTGGTGACAACCGAGCACTGAAGGTGTTCCTTGGTAAAGACTGCCACTCCAACACTAACATCAGTGTTCAAAACACAGTTTCTTAACCACGTCTAAGTAATGACCAACACATCTGGTCTGGAGCTGTGAACACACACTTTTAGGTAATAAGCTTCTAGTGTTAACGTGCAGAAAACCCAGGCTTTTTACGAGAGCAGAAGTCAGTGAAGCAGATATCGGAGCACAAATCAGAATTGGGGCTAGCAACAGTAGATGGGCCAGGGTGTACATGCACATTTCCAGATATAATCAGCAATAACACAATCAGGGCATGGCAGAGGACAGGGAGAACTCTGCAATGTTGATTTAGAACATTTGAATGTGCTTTAGATGGCACTTACGCCTGAGAGTTTTTCTAGATCCTCTGTGAACCCAACTCTGGCTTCAAAGTTCTTCGTCGTCTTGTGCAAGTCATCCAGCGCACTCCTTACATCTAAAAAACAAAAATATTTGATTTGATATAATTTGACAAACAAAGCACAAAAATTGTGTGATTAGTGTGGAATTGGAAAAATGTGTGTGTAAGGGGTCAAGACATGCAGCTTGTGAACCAGTTTGGTCGCAGTCAGTAGAAAAGAGAAACAAAAACCACAGTATTCGGACCAGTAAGGGGTTAAATCCTGAACACACTGACAAAAAAGGGAAAATGATGACACAAACAGTTCATAATATCTCATGCCCTCGGTGCTACTTCGGATCATTAAATCTTCACAACAATTAAACCCCCATTTGCTAATGGCAGCAAAGGGCCCCGTCGCCATGGCGACGGCGAGCCCTCAAGCCGTACGTCTCCGAAACGTTGGGGAAAGGTCAAACACGGACAGCCTGACAACTCAGCGGGGCTGTTTGACAGATCTCAGCCAGCCATGTTTGCATTATGGCACTTAGCTGCGTAAAAGCAGCCTGGGCAGGGTCAGGGAGGGGTGGGCAGGGTTATGGCACATTCACGCTTCGGTAAACATCAGTCTAATAAAGCTCCCATCACTATCACACATTGTTATTTAGGCCGATTTGGCACAATATTAAATAGCTTTTCGGGGCGTAGGGTGAAAACCAAAGGAAGCAAGGGGAAACTGCTTTCTCTTACATGGTTAAGAGAAAGAAAGAACGGCCAGCAGTGGAATGGACAGGAGGATTTTTAAGGCTAGACTGTTGTGACAAAATGATAGCAGAACAGGGTCAAATCGACTTGAGTAACCAAACAACGGCTTTATCAACGTGTAACATTCTGGTCACAATTCTACATTTTCAATAGTTAATTGCCAACCAGCAAGACTACATCAAATATTATAATAATCCAAGTATTCACAAAATGAGTAGCCATTCAACTTTCCTTGACAACACAGAGTGATCACCTCTTTGTTTCTGACAGCAAGTCTATAACAACAGCCTCCTCTGCTGGGCAAATGGTGGGAGTGTTACGACATTCATAATATGACCTCAATCTTTCACAATAAGCATAACCACTACCATACATATACAATTGACGAGTTAACTAATATTATAAAAAGACTAGAGAAGTGAGTGTCAAAGTTTGGCAAGGAATCATGGTATCTGAGAAAATTCTACATGTTTTCCAAAATAAACTCACATTTCTTCCTGTGCTCCAAGAGTTTCTGGGCCTGCTTGGCAGAGCACTTGGCAAACCAGTTGTCTCCCAGTAGCACAGTGATCTCATTGGTATGGACCAGCTTCCCAGGCATGAATGCCAAAGGGCCAAATGGCACCTGTTACAGCAGAGAGGGGAGGGAAAAGGTTTTTAAAATAAATACTGCATTATTTAAGTTGAGTTCAAGTTTCACCTCGATTAAAATCATTTTTATATTACGGCAATTCAAACATGGTTCTGCATATTTTTTACAAACTGAAAGTGAAACTGAATAGCTGAAAGAAAAGGAGAACAAACTGGTAGTCAAAGATAAGGCCTTCCCTGCACACACCATGTATATACACATCATAGGAGCTGTATTAATTGATGTGTGTTTCATTCCAGATCAAGACAGGACAATTTATAATAAGGATGAAAGGCCTGGGAATTCACTCTGTGACACACCTCATATAATAAACGTTAAATAAGCCCCTGCTACGGAAACTAACCCCGGTGCATTTAATAAGAGAGAGCGTACCATGATGTCATAGGACACCTCATCTGGAAGAGTTTTGAGTTGATCCTCAAGGGCTTCATAGTCACCTTTTACCTTCTCCCTGAAAGTTCAAAATTTTTAATTTTAGTTAAGTAACGGCACACACAATGATCCACATGCCCTTCCTGGTCTATCGGTTATCCCAGAACTAATGTTTAGCCTATCTATGTACTATCAAGGATGTGGTGAGGGACTAGGTGTAACTAGTAATCTAGGAGAACAGTAGCATCATATGAGATTCTGTTTGACTCCTACGCCAGTCACTACGCGGAATCGCTACACAAGACTCACCAGTGCTGGATCTGAACTTCACAGCCTTTCACCACCTGTTGTTGACAGATTGACAATTCTATAGGTCAAACGTTGCATTTTTATTCTCCATTAAAAACAACTCAGAATAACCCCCTCCATTTTACAGTTATTTACACTTACTCAATGTTGGGGAAGCAAATTCTCAGGAAGTTTAGGGTGTTTTGATTTAACAGCTGTCAAAGATTAATTGACAAAGGCTTTTCTGGAACTCACAGGATATACTTACACAGAAGCACCAACTTGGGGACAGGAAGAGGCATCTGTACACTTTACAGTGGATGTCATACTAGGAAGTAGCCAAAAAAATACTACACTTTTGATAGGGGTATGAAATATGACGTGTACTATGGAATGCGGCAGATACAATTATTTACTCAATACGACAGAGATTTAGCTAAGCATGTCTGGTCAACACATTAGGCCTGTTCCTATTTGAAAGTAGGCCTACAGTAAAGTTGCACCCTCCTTCATGAGTCAAATTCGACTGTAACACAACACGAACATTACTTTGCCAACTGACTAGCTAGCTAACTAACTTTACTTTGGTCCTGCATTGCATTGCCATCAATGCATGCTAATAAACATCCAATCAATGCCCAACAACGTGTATTGATATTCTCTGAACATTTAGATACGATTATACTAGCTCTAGCTAGCTATGGATGTTGAATCTAGGTCAGTGTTGAAAGGCCAGTAGTAAATTAGCTAACGTTAGGCCAAACAAGGTAATGCTTGTGTGCATATGTGTATGGTAAGTTCATTAAACTATCCTTCACGCATTGGGCAAGTACATTTGTTTATTTATGCATTATGTTTGCTGAAAAATATAATTCAACATCAGAGCAATTGACACACTTGACTTTGCATATTCGATGGTTGTAGTTAAACAACATGGTTTGGCCAGGATCCAAGATGAAATAAACAAGAAGCAACATGTGACCGCTGGCTAAAGGAAGCTTCTAGAAAAGGTTGAACTAGCTAGAAAGTTTCCACGAAGAATTATGTGTCGAAGATGCCACACGCGCATAAATGAATATGCAACTAAATAGCTAGCTTGCAACACCCTGAAAGAGAATGCACGTTAGGATGTCTCATTTAATGAACATGTAAAACAATTTGATAATTATAAGTCGACCGCGTACATTGTCAGACAGAGCACGCACAATCCATCTAGCTCGTTTATTTTACCTTCTTATGCTCCACTCGAAGTCTGTCAACTCCTTGTAGGACCTCTATGTTCCTTTTATTTCTCTCAGCCATCTTCCCATGTAATAATCAAATGAAATGTGACGTTTGTGAATCCAAAACAACGCTCAGGGGTTGTAAGTCCTAAAGAAATGTTTATGAATACAATTGCAGGTATTCCTGAGACGCGTTTTCCTCTTATTCATCAAAGGGGCAGTGATAGATATCCAAGACTTCGGAAGTGAGACCATTTCACACTCTCATTTTAGGATTTCAGCATGATCTCAAAAATATCCACGTAATATAATCCTCAATGTTCAGCGTCCTCCTCATCGACCCTGCGCCATGTTCCCCTGTCTGTTTCCCGGTGTACTCTGGGTAAAATGCTCACTTTCACAACAATGCATGGAAAGGATCACATTATGTAAGACTGTATCCAATAGGCTACATATAAACAGGATTTCCCTCTCTTGCAATGTTATTAAATTAAACATATTTATCTTTATTCCCCATCAAATACTTTAATAACTAAATTTTAAACCTTGAGTGTTTACCTTATATTGCAAATTACATCCCTAGTTACAGTTGTAAATTCACTAGTTACAGAGCTGAGACACATTTACAGAATAAAGAAACAACTCTCACTCAATAATATTATCCCATCAATCCAATTAGTATGATGACTGAGGTTGTAAAATTACTGTAATGATGGTATTTTACATTCTTTGGCATAATGCAAAATCGAATAATCTATTTATAATGTTGCTCCAAGATGCACATGGTATAAGTAATATGCCGGATGCTCTCATGTTAGAGGACAGCAGTGTAGTTGGGAAGATTAATAGTCTGTCTCTTTTGCAGAATTATATACAGTAAATTCAAGTGGCACAATCTTAGCAAGAGGGCACACAGGCTCAGAACTCTGAACACCGGAGATGTGTCAATGAAGTCACATGTGTAAACACGCTGCCTGTTGACCACGTGGTCCACTGCGCTAAGCAGAGACTCAGGGAAGTAGAATGAAGTTGCCCTGATCTGGGTCGTCACTAGTTACTACAGCCACAAAGTCAAAATTATGGCTAAACCCCGACTATTTCTACAATTTCTCTTCTTAAAATCTGATTTTAAACCTAACCTTAACCACACTTCTAACCTTATAACTAACCTTAAATTAAGACACAAAAATATATATTCATGAATTTCTAAGATATAGACCATTTTGACTTTGTAGCTGTGGTAACTACTGACAACACCTGATCAGTCTGAGGTACATTTTTGCATCGTCTCCACTCCCGAAGTCATATCAAAGACAGTACTGTGGCCATGTCTTTGTTATTTGGGACAAGTAAGCTGATCCTAGATCTGTGTTTCAAAGACAACTTCTACCAGCAATGTTTATCAATCTAATTGATTAGAGATGTAGGCTAATTTGATGTAGTTTGACTCCCAAAATGGGAATATTTGAATAGCCTATTATTGAAAAAAACACATCATATTAAATACTATCAAGCCAACACGATAAAGGTTATTTTCAGACCTCTTCCCATTGGCTCATCGCTCTCTGACGTAGTGGCTTTACAGGAAATGAACCAGTACCATAAAGCAATGCGACCGTGACAAGGAAGGAATTCGATTAATGCCCCGGGTACGCCGGGTTAGTGCTGATCGCATTAGTTTTTAAACTGGGCTGCCTCCTGATGGTGAGCCGGGTGAAACGGTCAAATCAGACGGTGAAGTTCTCTGAAAACAAAAGTGACGTATGTTAAGCACGTGGATTAATGAGTTAGGATTCAGTGTTTTCACATGCAAAAGTGTTAGATCTTTATAAAAACGCATATATCGCTTTACCCACACTTCCCAAGGAAAACTATTTGTAAAGAAATTGTAAAATATATTAAAAAAAATACATGCTTTGTGTTTCTGAACGATTCATCATGTTTTGTTGATATTATGGGCAGAAGATGCTCGATGAGAAGGTTGCTCCTCCCTCAAAGCGTTTGCCTGGTAATGTGATGTGCCATAGACCGGTTTTCCCCGGTTCAGTCTAATGGAACTCCCTCAAAGCTCGGGAAATCAAGAATGACGCTTGAAAAAAACTCTAGTTTTGACTGGCATTGAACATTCATATAAATATAGCAAGCAAACAATATACAAGGAATTGAGTTCATCATCAAGGTATGTTGACTATTAGTTTATATTACACTATTTGTATCTTATCGCTGCAACTTCGTTTAGCGAAACAATGTAAAACACATGCAATGTCAGAGAGTAAATTGACTTATCATCGTCACGTGATCATCTTTAAGGTCCCAAAGTGATACATTGTACCTTGAATTGTAACAAATAGAATAAGCATTAAATGTATTGTTGAGTTAATAAATTAAAAATGTCTTAACCAAAACAAGCAGAATACTTACATTTCGATTATAGACTATATACTGAAATAACATGACATTGATGACAATACTTATCTATTTATTTTAGCCACATATTTCCTGCTGTTCAAAGGTCATGCATAGGGTTTTTAAGGTAATCATATACCCATTTGATTCTTAGAAAATGCAATTCAAATGCTTTATGACCTTAGTACAGCTGTCTTATCATAGCCCAAGATCTATGGCTGTATTAGTCAATGTTTGTTGTCATTTGAGTGTTTGTAAACAATTTATAACTTATATGTTTTAAACTATCATGACAATCTCAGACTGTCAAACCTTGCATCCATAGCGCTGTCTATGAATTTTAGAGCGTTTACATTTCCCCAGCCCCATCCCTCAGTTTACCCCAAAAGTTGGTGGGTCAGACTGTTGAACTGGCAGATTGTGGCTTTAAACAGCAATAGCCTATTATGTTTTTCCCCTCAGCCCATTCACTCTATGCAGCTGTCAGTGTCATTGTTGAATTATTGTAAACGTGAGTCTAAACCCTTAACCTTTGTTCCCCAGAATGTCGCAACGAATTAACGATGTTGTGCGGCTGTGTTGCGAGTTATCTGCCAACCAACAGATAAAGACCACAGTGAAGGGATCTTCCAAAGGGGCGGTGGCAGCAGGGGGACTAGCCTTTGCAGGAGGACTGGTTGGAGGCCCCCTTGGCATCGCTGTGGGTGAGTGAGGATTATATAAATCACGAGTTGTTTGTCTTCCATCTAAATGAGAATACTTACACAACTTGTCCTCTCATATAGTAGTGCGAACCACCACATTTAACCATGGAAAAAGGTCTGGGAATATGGCTGAATATAAACAGTGTAGTTATTCTCTCCGCAAGGCAATCAAACAAGCGAAATGCCGGTACAGGGACAAAGTGGAGTCGCAATTCAACGGCTCAAACACGAGACGGGGCAAAAAAGTATTTAGTCAGCCACCAATTGTGCAAGTTCTCCCACTTAAAAAGATGAGAGGCCTGTAATTTTCATCATAGGTACACTTCAACTATGACAGACAAAATGAGAAAAAAAATCCAGAAAATCACATTGTAGGATTTTTAATGAATTTATTTGCAAATTATGGTGGAAAATAAGTATTTGGTCACCTACAAACAAGCAAGATTTCTGGATCTCACAGACCTGTAACTTCTTCTTTAAGAGGCTCCTCTGTCCTCCACTCGTTACTTACAGAAAACGTTTGACCTCTGTCATTGCCAACAAAGGGTATATAATAAAGTATTGAAATAAACCAAATACTTATTTTCCACCATAATTTGCAAATAAATTCATTCTTGCAAGTTGCCCAAGCCTCCCCATTTCTCCTGGGGAGCAGGGCTGTTGACCGGGGTAGGGGTAGCCAGGTGGAAAGCATGGCCAGCCGTAGAAAAATGCGTATTGAAATTCTCAATTATCGTGGATTTATCGGTGGTGACAGTGTTTCCTAGCCTCAGTGGGCAGCTGGGAGGAGGTGCTCTTATTCTCCATGGACTTTAGTGTCCCAGAACTTTTTGGAGTTTGTGCTACAGGATGCAAATTTCTGTTTGAAAAAGCTAGCCTTTGCTTTCCTAACTGCCTGTGTATATTGGTTCCTAACATCCCTGAAAAGTTCCATATCGCTGGGGCTATTCGAAGCTAATGCAGTACGCCACAGGATGTTTTTATTCTGGTCAAGGGCAGTCAGGTCTGGAGTGAACCAAGGGCTATATCTGCTCCTGGTTCAGAATTTTTTGAATGGGGCATGCTTATTTAAGATGGAAAGCACTTTTAAAGAAAAACAGGCATCCTCTACTGACGGAATGAGGTCAATATCCTACCAGGATACCCGGGCCACGTCGATTAGAAAGGCCTGCTCGCTGAAGTGATTTAGCGAGCGTTTGACAGTGATGAGGGGTGGTCATTTGACCGCAGACCCATTACGGATGCAGGCAATGAGGCAGTGATTACTGAGATCCTGGTTGAAGACAGCAGAGGTGTATTTGAAGGGCAGGTTGGCTAGGATGACATCTATGAGTGTGCCCGTGTTTACGGATTTGAGGTTGTACCTGGTAGGTTCAGTGATCATTTGTGTGAGATTGAGGGCATCTAGCTTAGATTGTAGGATGGCCGGGGTGTTAAGCATGTCCCAGTTTAGGTCACCTAGCAGCACGAGCTCTGAATATAGATGGGGGGCAATCAATCCACATATGGTGTCCAGGGCACAGCTGGGGGCAGAAGGTGGTCTATAGCAAGTGGCAACGGTGAGAGACTTGTTTCTGGAAAGGTGGATTTTTAAAAGTAGAAGCAAATTGTTTGGGCACAGACCTGGATAGTATGACAGAACTCTGCAGGCTATCTCTGCAGTAGATTGCAACTCCGCACCCTTTGGCAGTTCTATCTTGTCGGAAAATGTTATAGTTAGGGATGGAAATTTCAGGGGTTTTGGTGGTCTTCCTAAGCCAGGATTCAGATACGGCTAGGACATCCAGCTTGGCAGAGTGTGCTAAAGCAGTGAATAAAACAAACTTAGGGAGTAGGCTTCTAATGTTAACATGCATGAATCCAAGGTTTTTACGGTTACAGAAGTCAACAAATGAGAGCGCCTGGGGAATGGGAGTGGAGCTAGGCACTGCAGGGCCTGGATTAACTTCTACATCACCAGAGAAACAGAGGAGGAGTAGGATACGTCTAAAGGCTATAAGAACTGGTCGTCTAGTACGTTCGGAACAGAGAGTAAAAGGAGCAGGTTTCTGGGCATGGTAGAATAGATTCAAGGCATAATGTACAGACAAAGGTATTGTCACGTTCCTGACCTGTTTTCCTTTGTTTTGTATTTGTTTTAGTTGGTCAGGGCGTGAGTTGGGTGGGTTGGTCTAGGTTTGATTTTCTATGTTGGGATTTTGTGTTCGGCCTGGTATGATTCTCAATCAGAGACAGCTGTCAATCGTTGTCCCTGATTGAGAATCATACTTAGGCAGCCTGGGTTTCACCTGTGTTTTGTGGGTGTTTGTTCCTGTATCAGTGTTTGTGCCACACAGGACTGTTTCAGGTTAGTCACGTTTGTTGGTTGTTGTATTTTGTAGTGTTTGTTGTTTTCCCATTAAAATATGAATACTTACCAATCCACATCTTGGTCCGATCCATGCTCCTCCTCTTCGGATGCAGAGGAAGAGGAGAACTGTTACAGGTATGGTAGGATGTGAGTACAGTGGAGGTAAACCTATGCATTGAGTGACGATGAGAGAGATATTGTCTCTAGAAACATAATTTAAACCAGGTGACGTCACCGCATGTGTTGGAGGTGGAACTAAAGGGTTAGCTAAGGCGTATTGAGCAGGGCTAGAGGCTCTACAGTGAAGTAAGGATATAATCACTAACCAAAACAGCAATGGACAAGGCATATTGACATTAGGGAGAGGCATGCGTAGCCGAGTGATCATAGGGGTCCAGTGAGTAGCTCGACGGGCTGGAGACACGGCGATTCAGACAGCTAGCGGCCGGGGCTAGCAAGCTAGCAGAAGGGTCTTAGAGGGACGTCGCGACGGAAGAAGTCTGTTGTATCCCCCTCTTGCTGCTACCGTCGGCAGTGAAATAATCTGTCTGTAAACAATTGTTGGAAAAATGACTTGTGTCATGCACAAAGTAGATGTCCTAACCAACTTGTCAAAACTATAGTTTGTTAACAAGAAATTTGTGGAGTGGTTGAAAAATTAGTTTTAATGACTGCAACGAAAGTATGTAAACTTCCAACTTCAACTGTATTTATATGTACCAATTCTCATTCAACCCTTTAGATGTGTGTGTTTTAGGTAGTTGTTGGGAAATTGTTTGAATACTTGTTAGATATTACTGCACTGCCGTAAATAGAAGCACAAGCATTTTGCTACACTCGCATTAACTTCTGCTATCCATGTGTATGTGACCAATAAAAATTTGATTTGATAATGTTGTGTGCAGGGTTGAGATCACACGTAAGAGGTCCATACACAGAAACATGTATAAAAAATGGCTCATAGTCTATAACACATTTTAAACAGTGTTAAAACAAGGTTTCCAAAGAAATTGATGATTGATTTCAGACATACATCCTTACCTCATCATCCTTGCCTCTTTCTCATTATCTCTGTCAGGGGGTGCTGTCGGTGGCCTACTGGGATGCTGGATGACCAGTGGACAGTTCAAGCCGCTGCCTCAGATCATCATGGAACTGACCCCGGTGCAGCAGCAGAAGCTCTACGATGACATCATGGCCATCATGGGCGAGGTCCAGTGGACAGACATGGCCCAGCTGACTGCCCTGGTCATGGGCAACGCCACCCTACAGCAGCAGGTGACCGCTGCCCTCCTGGGCTATGTGACCAAAGAGCTCCAGGCAGAGGTGCACTATGTAGACTGACAAGTCCTCTATCAGAGAGCACATCTCTTTAGGGTTTTCAAAGGAAAATGGAAACGATGCTGGTATGACATTTTGCACAATGTCAAAGGACAATTTAAAAATGAAGGACAAGAAATGATTTATTAAAAGTGGGGCTGTACACTCAAGGATGAAAACCTCCATGGTCTCTGAGAAGGGAAGGAGCCACTGATTGAAAGTGCATGAAATGAGTTGTGGCTAATTATTTCAAGGGTTTGTGTGACTATGTATTGACAACCTGAGTTAAGAATTGTGTGAAAAGAAATACAACCTTTTAATCCTTTCAATTCTGTACTCCTGGATGTCACTTATATACATCTGTGAAAGCTGGCACTTATCAAGTAAGTTGTTTCTCATAGACTGGTGTGCTCTGCAAGTTTAACCAGCGAGAATATAGGGGCCTAAGTTAGACCGCCTAACACTTGTTGAGGGTTTGGTCAATCATACTCAGACCGCAGTCTTTTTATGCATTCGGTGCCAAAAATCAAGATCATTTAAATAAGTAACATTTTGACAAACTGACATTCACATGCTGATACACCGGGATTCACACCCATCTGGAATGTGTTGATGATTGTAATATTATCACTGATTATAGAGCAGGGGTGGGCAACATACGGATCCGGCCCGCGAAGCTATTCAATCTGACACAGGGGAGGTTTGAGTAAAAATAATACATACTGAACAAAAATATAAAACGCAACAGTTCATATGAGGAAATCAGTCAATTGAAATAAATTCATTAGGCCCTAATCTATGGATTTACTTGTTATTGTTTTAAATGACACTTCTCCAGAACGACTTACAGTAGTGAATGCATACATTTTCGTACTGGTCCCCCGTGCGAAACAAACCCACAACCCTGGCGTTGCAAGCACCATGCTCTACCAACTGAGCCACACAGGACACATGACTGGGAATACAAATATGCATCTGTTGCTCACAGATACCTTAAAAGAAATGGGCCTCACAATTGTCCTTAGGATCTCGTCACGGTGCATTCAAATCGCCATTGATAAAATGCAATTGTGTTCTCTGTCCGTAGCTTACGCCTGGCAATACGATAACCCCACCGCCACTATGGGGCACTCTGTTTACAACGTTGACATCAGTAAACTGCTCGCCCACATGACGCCATACACGTGGTCTGCGGTTGTGAGGCCAGTTGGACGTACCGGAGGACATTCCTGCAGTCAGCATGGCAATTGCAAGCTACCTCAAAATTTGACACTTTTTAGAGTGGCCTTTTTTATTGTGCTCACTAACATGGATGTAACAAATTTTGCACAAAATTTGAGAAATAAGGTTTTAAAGCATATGAAAAATTTATGGGATCTTTTATTTCAGCTCATGAAACATGGGACCAGCACTTTACATGTTGCATTTATATTGTTGTTCAGTGTACAGTATATACACATACTTTTTTGTGGTGGGGGGGGGTATTTTGGGGGAAAGAAACACTCCAGGCCATTCTAAAACATCAAACTATATAGAAAGTATGTCAAAACTATAATGGACTTATACATTTTCAAATAACTTTTTCTTGCCCACAAATTGCTTTTGGCAAACAAAAAGGTAGAGTAACTTTTCTTTTCACCTAAGAGTTCTCAGCCAGACCCATCTTTAAAAACATACACTACATGACAAAGTATGTGGACACCTGCTCACCGAACGTCTCATTCCAAAATCATGGGCATTAATATGGAGCTGGCATTGCACATGGTGATCTTAGGCTTGTGTGTGGCTGCACGGCCATGGAAACCCATTTCATTAAGCTCCCGACGAACAGTTCTTGTGCTGACGTTAAATCCAGAGGCAGTTTGGAACTCGGTAGTGAGTGTTGCAACTGAGGACAGACTATTTTTACACGCTGCAGCACTCGGCGGTCCCGTTCTGCGAGCCTGTGCAACCTACCACTTTGCATCTGAGCCAACTTACAGTTGACCGGGGCAGCTCTAGCAGGGCAGAAATTTGACTGACTTGTTGCAAAGGAGGCATCCTATGACGGTGCCATGTTGAAAGTCATTGAGCTCTTCAGTAAGACCATTCTTCTGCCAACGTTTGTCTATGGAGATTGCATGGCTGTGTGCTAGATTTTATACACCTGTCAGCAACGGGGTGGCTGAAATAGCCAAATCCACTAATTTGAAGACGTGTCCACATACTTCTGTATACATAGTGTACTAGAGGGAGGGAATGGAGCTCCGACTTATATCCCACAACAACTGTGTCGTTGTCCGGGAACTCGTAATAAGACACCTCCAGGTTGAGGCGTGTGGGTCCGTTCCTAATCCTCCCCGAGGCATCATAGTGGGAGCTGTGGCAGGAGCAGTAGTAGTGTGTTATTATGAGTTCCCGGACGTTTTCCTGGACTCACTGCTCTCCTGGGAGGACTTCTTTGGGTCCAGTAACTCAAGACGACGGTAATCTGAGAAGACTGGGACCTTGAGGTCGGTGTGGGCCAGCGGAGGCTGGTGGGAGGAGCTATAGGAGGACAGGTTCATTGTAATGGCTGGAATAGAATTAATGGAACGGTATAAAACACATCAAAGATTTGGAAACCACATGTTTGACTCAGTTCCATTTATTCCATTCCAGCCATTACAATAACTCCTCCCACCAGCCTCCACTGGTGTGGGCCATGCGAATTCCACCAGGGGCTGCATATGAGACATATAATATTTCAAATAGCAACAACATTATGTTCACAATTGAAGAAAATGGTCCAAGTTATTAGACAGGTTCTTTATGGGCAATTCCACAGTAAAAGACTCAGATGTTTCACTTTAAAATGTACACCAAACAAAAACCAATGATTGCAAAGTGAAACTATGTGCAATGACTATACAATTTGATGCATAAATTGGATTTATAACAATTTCCACTGAAAATGTTACAAAAACGTTTACTTGAAGAACAAGAATGACTATTTGCATATTCTGCACTGTTCTTCAAGTAAATGTGTTTTTGTAACCTTTTCAGTGGAAATTGTATGCGTAGAATTTACAGAAATAGTAGCAAAAGGTGAATGTTTAACTTTTGTTGCACACATATCCAGTAAAAATGTTGGATTACATTATGAAAAAAGTTTGACTGCAGAATCTACCATGTGGTTGTCATGTGTTGCTGCCATGCTATGTTGTCTTAGGTCTCTCTTTATGTAGTGTTGTTTTGTCTCACTTGTCTTGATGTGTGTTTTGTCCGAAATTTTTAATCCCAGCCCCCGTCTCCGCAGGCCTTTTGGTAGGCTGCCATTGTAAATATGAATTTGTTCTTAACTGACTTGCCTAGTTAAATAAAGGTTAGATAAATAAATACAAATAAATGTATTACGTTACATTGATGCAATGACCTTGTCTGTCTGACCAAGGGCGCCATTCTTGATCACAAAACATGAAGTTGACCAGACAACCATAACAAACTAAAGCCAAGGAGTAAAGTACCAAAACAATCTGGTTGAGACTTAAATCAACCAAATCCCAAACCAAAAATTTGTCATAGATAGATCATGTCACTGACATTGAGGCGGGTTAAAAATTACTCTCTACAATGCTCAAGTAAAGTAAGCCCAACATCAGCAATTAGCTAGCTAAATGCAATTTTGGGACCTTACCACTGACACAAACTGGAATAGCGGGCGCCGTCTTTGAGCTGGATTTCAGCAGTGAATCTCCTTTCACGCAGTGTTGCCAACTCCTCAGTAAGAAAAGTAGCTATTGGCTGTCCTAAAAGTCGTTAGAAGTCGCTAAATGACGTTGTCACCTAATTTGCATAATTGTCCATGTGCATGTAATTGTGATGGACGCTGTAGGAGAGAGGAATAACGTCGAGGGAGAGACAAAAAGTGAGTAAAAAACACCCTAAATATGTTTAGAACTACAAATGAACTTTCATCTGTTGATTCTTGTTTTCTTTAATGTCACAATTCCAACCCTCCTCCTTTATCTGGACTTGGGACTGGCAAAAGTGACCCAAAAGAGACACTCTGGCGGAGTTACTTTGTTATTTTTTTGTTGTTTTTTTTAGTTTCGTTTTCTTTGGTTTTTAACCTTATGGTCCATCTAGGAGCCTACAACAAGTCACAGTAAAACATTAACATTTTTAACCATAACATTATTATTTTTTAAATTAAATGGACCAAAAAGAGACAATAGAAAAAACTGTCAATGGCAATGTGAGAAAATTATGGTAACTAGTCTGACCCTAATTCAGGTTATTTTTTATTTTTTATGTAAGCCAGGGCGGGATCTAGGGTTGCCAACTGTCCCGTATTAGCCGGGATGTCCCTTATATTGGGCTAAATTGGTTTGTCCCATACGGGACCTCCCTTGTCCCGTATATTCATCCAATCACAGTARAGTGTAAACGCYCCAATTCCTGCAAAGTKATTTCTGTTATTGTTCGGTCAGTTTGGCATATCAAGGAAATATGGATAAACATGCAAAAAAGACTGTGCAGCTACAACAAACAATGTGAAGCAAAACAGACGTGGGTTAAGCCTGTCAGTGGTGACTCGACGAAAGCGTTCTGTACTTTATGCGTTGGGAATTCTCAATTGGCCATGAAGGGGAGAATGACCTAACTCCGCATGCACCCACAGAAATGCACAAGGCCACGCTAGCTAAAGGTGCTAGCAATATCGGTGCATTCTTTGTGACGTCTACTGCGGAAACTGACATAATTGGAAAACACCTCTCCGTTTACCAGTTATTGAGCAGTGCCAACAATCGCATTCTGAAAGCTAAATGCCCAGCTCACATAGCTCATAATGCCTGCGATCAGCGGTCAGTGGATATTGAGACAATTGTTTTACAGATCTACAGCCACTTATCAGTATCTGCTTCCCGAAGAGAGGAACTGCGTGCATTTTTTGCCTTTGTTGACACTGAGTGGCGTGAAATTCTGCGACATGTTTGCATACGATGGCTCTCTCTTCATCTAGCTGTCAATCATCTCCAGCAAAGCTGGCCAGCTCTTACATCATACATCAGGTCCCTTAGGGAGACCTGTCCTGTGGCACTGAATAGTATTTTGAGTATGACGAAAAAACGGAAGCTGCTGAGATTTATCTGTACTTTTTCTACAAAGTTGGTGTGTTTTTGACCAACTCGTAAAAAAGCTGGACGAAACAACGCTCTGCATCACAGATGTTTACGAGGAAGTCCAAAAGTTCAAAATGTTAAATGCTTCAGCTGAAACAGGACAGTTTTTTTTCTGAGTAGACCAAGCAGCTGATGGACAAACAATTGTCAGCACAATGGTCCAAGCAGCAACAGGACTTTGAAGTTCTATGACACTGTCATTACATACATTGACAAGTGGTTTGATTTCTCACCAGAAAATGTAATGGTGAAACTGATCACCATTACATTGAGGAGCTCTCCTTCACTGACCTGGAGCAGGTGGTGGTTGCCCTCAAAATGAGACAGTCCGTATGGACCAACTCTAGGAAGAATTTTGTGCTAGCCGGGAGGAAATACAGAAAGCCAGACAGGATACCACAAAATCCACCAGTGAGAAGTAGGTGGCACTTTTCCAAAAGCTAGGGAAAGCCAACTTGATCAACATGTTCAGGATTGTCTCATTTCTCCTCAGTGTGCCAGACTCAAATGCCTTTGTAGAGAGGATTTTCTGTCTGATGACCATTAAATGGTCAGACTCAAGAAACCGATGTAGCACAGAGCTGATCAAAAATGAACTTTGAATATCTGGGAACTGTGATTTGTCATGTAATGACTTCTCTCTGGCTATGCAAGAAGAGAAAGGACTGCTTGAATCAGTCAAGAGCAGAAAAAAAATATGTAGACTTGGTAAGTGACTCATGCCCCTCTTTTCCTCTTTTGCATTTGAAAAGTAGTTTTTTTTGCTGTAAAAGGTCCAAATTGTGATTTCTTTGATCATTTATTTTGAGGTTTATTGACATAAGTTTACATAATGAGACAGTTTTAGTAAAGCTATAGACTAAATGGAATATACAAATGTTTTGCCTTTCCAATTGAATAAGAATATACACTGTATATTCATTCACACAACACCATACCCATACCGCCGTGGCACCGTGCGCTGGCACGCAACCTTTTGTCCCTTATTTGGTAGTGAAAAAGTTGCCAACCCTCACGGGATCAGCCAGCGGCGGCTTCCCGCATGCGCGATTCATTTGCAGTCGACGTGGAGGGTTGAACATCTCCTGCTCTGACTGCAGCGCGAGGACCGGGCCGCCTGTGAGTGCTTTGGGACGGGGGTGGGGCCCATGGCAGCACCCGCTGCTCGTTGAGAAGAGTAAGAACGATTCGTGCTTTCACGTCAGTGTCTCCAATAGCACCAGAAAAAGTCGCTAGATTTGTCGCTAGTCGCTTTTTTGAAAATGTGTCGCTAGAGAGGTCTGAATACTCGCTAAATTGGCAACACTGCCTTCATGGCTCCGGGGATCAGAGCTTGGAGTGATCTATTCACAGCTACATTGGTCGCCTGCAAGTACGGGGACAAAGCCCCACACCTAACACCTAAGGACAGCATCTTTAACCTAACCGGTACTTGAACTCGTTTCGGGAACATGTCGACCTTTGAAAAGACTAGTGATGTCTAGTTCGTGAACGATTCGTTCTTTTGGAATGACTCTGTTTACCAATTTGAGAGTCATGATTCGTTTTTCCGAGTGACTCATTCATTTTAGTCGAACTGTCTATCATGTGCGTGCAAAAAAATAGATCATGCTACAGGCAGCATAGTGAAGGAAAATACACATTTAGAACTGATAAATGATCACATGGTGCAAGAATTAATCCAATTAATTGAATATTGAATGGTATCAATGGTCAGCTTTGTAGAACCAAAACATACAGCCTGCCTCTGCTCAACACTCGAACTCGAGGACAAATCGTTTGGGTGGCTGCTGCAGTTTGCGAATCGTTTGGGTTCCTGCTGCAGGGGGAACCCGATTTCCATTTCAAGGCAATACATTTCTTGGCAATCGCTAGCAATTTTTCTGTTAGCTTTATAGTATGGCTTTGCCTAAGATTGGAGTTAGTAAAGTTACCCAGTAGACAGACCTCCGGGTCTAAAGGGAATGCAATCCCGTGAATTGAGGATATGGTATCGCATACCACCTGCCAGAAACCATGTAGTTTTGAACACTGCCAAGTGGAATGGAGGAATGTTCCTTCATCTGAGCCACATCTAAAACATAGGGAGGAGATATCAGGGTTGAACTTGTGCAGTCTAGATGGGGTGATATAGAGCTGATGGAGTAAATTAAACTGGATCAGTCTGTATCTGGAGTTCAATGTGGATGTAACACCATCCCTGCATAGGTCACTCCATAGACCCTCATCAAGATCAATACCCAGAACTTTTTCCCATATAAGTCGGGGTTTATCTAGCTCAGGCAGTGTTAGTCCTGACATAAGGGTATCGTAAACACGGGAAATGGTCTTAAACAGTGGTTGGTCTGCGTGGCAGAGTTGTTCAATAGGTGACATCTTAGGTAGGTTCCATTGTCCCTTGAGTCACCCTAATAAAGTTTCGTAGTTGTAGGTAGCTAAAGAAGTCCCTGTTAGGCAAGTCGTATTTCTGTTTCAGCTGATCAAAAGACATAAGAACTCCCTCCTCATAACAATGTTCCAGAAGAGTGATCCCCTTATCAGACCATGGTCTAAAGTTACTATTCTGGAAAAACATAGGGATCAATCTATTGTTCCATAAAGGGGTTTTAGGGGAAATGAATCCCTCTCGTCTGAACAGCTCATGCAGTTTGCACCATGCCAGGACAGAATGTATGATTAAAGGGTTGTCTGTGATGGTTTTTATAGATTTTCTGTCCCATTTGTAAAACAATTCTGCCCCAGTGTCATCATTTACCTCAAACTTTTCAATGTTCAACCATGAGGGAGAGGGACCATTGTCAAACCTAGACTGTGCAGCCCAGTAGTACATTCTAAAATTGGGGAGGTTTAAGCCCCCTTGACCGTAATCAAGGGTCAGTTTATCCAGGCCAACCCTAGGGGTTTTGCCGTGCCAGATAAACCGTCTGGTCAGCTTGTCGAGAGAGGAAAAGAATGCTGTGGGAACAGGGATAGGGAGAGATTGAAACAAATATAGAAATCTGGGCAGGACATTCATTTTAATTACATTGATTCTACCCAGTAGAGTGAGAGGCAAGTCCATCCATTTACATAGGTCACCCTCCACTTTTTGCAACAAGCTGGCCAGATTGAGTTTATAGAGGTTCTTCAGGTTACCATCCACCATTATGCCCGAATATGTGAAGCCCACAGGCGACCATCTAAAAGGAAACTTGTGCTTGATGGTATGGTGGTCAAAGACAGACAATGGTAAGATTTCGCTTTTACCAAAATTGACCTTATATCCAGAGAAAGAACTATAACACTGTAGTAGGATCTGCAAGTGAGAGAGGGAATGTTCTGGGTTTGTTAGAAATAAGTCCGCAAAGAGTGATAACTTATGGGTATGGGGGCCCACCTCAAAGCCATGTATGTCAGGGCACATTCTAATAGCCTCAGCCAACGGTTCGATGGCGAGGGCAAAGAGGTTGGGGCTAATTGGGCAACCTTGTCTGTTCCCGCTATAGAGAGGGAAAGAGGAGGAAGTAATCCCATTGGTAGCAATCCTAGCTTTAGGAGATTTGTAGAGTGATTTTATCAAATTTACAAACACGGTACCTAAACCAAACTTTTCCAAGACGCGAAAGAGGTATGGCCATTCAACCCTATCAAAGGCCTTTTCAGCATCGAGGGAGATTGCGACACTAGGTATTTTGTTTTTGTTAGCAAGGTGAATTATATCAAAGAACCTTCTGAGATTATTGGAGGACAATCTATTAATTATGAAGCCAGTCTGATCTGGGTTGACCAACAGGGGAAGACATGACTCCAGTCTCTTAGATAGCATCTTGGTGACCAGTTTACAATCTGTGTTGAGAGAGATTGGTCTATAGGAGGCGCACTTTAGCGGGTTTTTCCCTTTCTTGTGGATTACAGCAATCACTGCTTGAGAGAAAGACTCTGGAAAGCAGTTGTCCTCCCCGGCTTTTTTTAAGTACCTCCATAAGGTAGGGTACCAACAACTCCCTAAATTCTTTATAGAACTCTGGAGGGAAGGTAAGGATTTATTAGAAGGTAAGGATTTAATGGCCTCCAACAATTCAGGAACTGAGAACTGTTCACTTAGGCGCTCTCTGTCTTCCTCTGACAGGCATGGGAGGTTGAGAGAGGAGAGAAAGGAGTCGATCTCTCATAGATCATCGCTTGATTGGGAAGTGTAGAGGTCTTCGTAGTATTTCTTAAAAGTATCATTAATTTTTTCAGTATGGTCCAAAGATATCTCATTAGTAAGAGTTTCTATAGCATTAATTGTCCTCTTACTTCCCTCTGCTTTCAGTTGCCATGCCAATACTTTGTGTGCTTTCTCTCCAAACTCGTTTTGTTTTGATTTAGTGATGGCCCTCTCATGGCCCTCTTGATAAGTGTTCAGAGTATTATATTTCAGTTTTTTATTTACCAAAAGCCTGTATAGACCTTTAGTCGGGCCTCTTTGGTAGGTTTTCTCTAGCTCAGAGATTTCAGATTCAAGGACATTCAGTTCCGCACCGTGTTTTCTGTTCAAACCTTTAGTATAGGAAATGATCTGTCCCCTCAGATAGGCCTTCAATGTGTCCCAAAGAATGAAACTGTCAGGAGCGGAGGGTTTGTTTGTCAAAGTAAAAATATTGATCTGCTCTTTGATGAATGCACAAAATTCAGGTTGCTTCAGGAGTGTAGAATTTAGTCTCCATCTATAGGCTGCATTTACCTTTGGTAGGAATGGAGATTGATAATACCAGAGGAGAATGGTCACTAAGCAATCTGGGGAGATACTCTATGTAACAGTTGGGTCGATAGTAAAAAGTTATCTATGCGTGTGTGTCTTGTGTGGGTGTGAATAAAAAGAGTAGTCCCTAACCTGTGGGTGCAACTGTCTCCAGATGTCTAGCAAATTAAGATCTTTCATGAATGACATGGTGAGCTTGCCGGCTTTGGTAAGAAGTGAGGGTTTATCAGAGGACCTATCAAGAACTGTATCTAAACAAAAACTAAAATCTCCTCCAGCCAGTAGCCATCCTGGTGGTGCTTGAGCAACCTGAAGGAAGACATTCTGAATAAACATATGGTCATCGAAGTTAGGAGCATAAATATTCAATAGGGTCCAAGACTCCGAAAACATATGCCCCTGCACCAAAACAAACCTGCCCGAGGGATCAGAGATGCTGTTGTTGATGCAGAAGGGGATGTGTCTACTTATCAAAATTGCAGTTCCTCTTCCTTTGGAGTTAAAAGAGGACTCAAAAACTTGTCCTACCCATTCACTCTTCAATTTCTTGTGTTCACTGGCTGTAAGATGTGTTTCTTGTAAAAAGACTTTAATTTCTTAAGGTATGTATAGACTCTTTTCCTCTTAATCGGGCTGTTAAGACCTTTTATGTTGAATGTGACATTTTAGTGGATTAAGCATAGGTTGGGTTTCAGATATGTAACCGAATGGAAATCTCTCATATGTAAATAGTCAGGTAATGTTTCAACTTTAGTTTGAACACTGAAGTGACCTATGTGTCTCTTTAGGAAGGAAACAACAATAAACATAGAAGAAGAAAAAAACAGAAACCCCACCCACCCCGACTGTCGGACTAAAACCACAATCCCAACAATCAAACATGAATACACTTGTAGAGATACGTTGATGCTCGCTTTCCATCTTGCTCTTACTAGCTAAACCTTGGCGTAAACTAAAACCTGCGAGCTCTCTTAAGTTGAAAACAAACGTTGTGAATAGACATTTATGGCTGAATATTTACTGCCCACAGTAAGGCCTGCTTGAGTCTCTTTTCAGGAGAGGAGAAACATAAATGGGGGGAAAGCAGTGGGCCTAAGCCCACTAATTTGCTTCGCCCAGTGGATGTTGACTAAACCAAAATATACTCTCTTGTAAATGTAATAGAACTCACCCGGGGGAAAAACGGTTAGTTGAAAATGTACAAATCAATTATAGCGACCGGATAGCGGGGTAAAAAGATCCAAATTCCAAGAAGTTATCAGCAGTTCAGTCCCAGGACAGCACGGATAGGAAAAAACAAACAAACTGCATCTTATCCCCCAGAGAGACCATCCTGGTTCAGACGCGGTTCAGTTCTTGGAGAAAAGTGAACACTTTTCCGGTGTGTTGAAGAGATGGCTTCGGCCTTTGTACTGAACTTTCATCCGCGCAGGGTGGATGAGGTAGCCGGTGATGTTCTTCTCCTTCAGTGCTTTGGCGGCAGGTCTGAACTGCTTGCGACGTCTGGCGAGATCCGCGCTCATATCCCGGGAGAAGGCTGACCCTCTTGCCATCGATGGTGATGTCCCCTTTGGCTCTTGCGAGTTGCAGTATCTTCTCTCTGTCCTGGAAACGGAGGAACCTGATTAGGACGGCCCGTGGGGGCTCATCTGACCGGGGTTTCGGCGCTGACGTTCTGTGGGCGCGTTCGATTTCCAACGGCTTGGTGAAATTGATTATGTCTAGGACATCCGGGTTCCATTGAGTGAAGAAACGGACCGGGTCACGGCCCTCGCTGTCCTCTTTCAATCCCACCACACGGATATTGCTACGTCTGTTCAGGTTCTCCATCTGGTCTACCTTGTTTTTGAGGTAGGCATTGTCCTTCTGCAGTTGTATCAGAACCTGGTCATGTCGAGTGATGGTATCTTCAACTGTGCTAATGCTCAACTCAGCCTCAGTCGTTCTCGAAAGGAGATCATTCATGGAGGATTTCAGGTCGTCAAAGAAAGAATTGAGTTCAGCTGATTTCTTGTCAATTTTCAGAGAAAGACCTCTGTTACTATCCTGAATTTCCCGGAGGAGAGTAGCAAGCATTGCGAGCCTGCCGAGAGCAACAGTCTGGAACTGTCGTCTGAGTTATGAGGGCTAATACTAATCTTGCTAGCTGTAGCGTTATCGTTATCTTGGGAATCAACAACGTTTTGGTCGTCCTTCTTGCCTCTCGGTCGGAGGTCCATGGCTCTTTGGGAAGGTAAGTACTTGACAATTTACCAGCCAATGTTAGAATATTGTTTCAACGTTGTTATTTAGGTAATAATGGAATAACTTTGAAGAGCTCGGTTTGTCAAAGTCTGCTCAGCTCCGCGGCATCACGTGCTCATGGATGGGCACTTTTAATGTAACTCTATGGCAATACCCAAGGGGCTTGAATTTTCGAGCTCTCCCCGTAGATTTTGCGGTGACATACTGTCCCCATGAGTGACAGCCATTCACGGCGCAATTAGAGAACATTACCAACCCCTAAGCTCCGTATTTTCCACTGGCTGCCCCACCACCAGAAAAAGCACTGAGCTAGGTTGAAATACCTGCATTTTGGAGCTGCTTTAGCTAAACAGGTGGAGCTCAAAACAGACGGGGCTCTGCTATTGGGCAAATCTCCCTTGCAGCAGTCAAGCAATCTGGTTGCGGACGCAACTAGACCTCGTTTCAAAGGTTTAAATCAATAATTGTATTTGTATGCCTAGCAATCACAAATTATATTAGTAGCTAGTTTCCATCCAATTGGCGATAGATCTTAATGCAATATACTAAATCTGCATAAATAAAATGTGAATTTTTCCTCCAGTGGTGTGTTTCCACCAAACAGTCTTGTTGCAGATAAAAGTCAGTGGATGATGATGTAGAGCACACAAAATGTACTTTTTCGCTTAAGTTTTCATGTATCGAATACAAATCTAAAGATCAATGTGTTTCCATCGCATTTTCAACTCTACTCATAGTTTTGTCACAAGAACTGCGTTATATAGTAAATGTGTCTACTCGTCTTGGCAAGTGCGCTCTAGACAACAGCTTGCAGATACAGTGTGTACATCAAATGTCAAACTTAGGGCCGAGTCACAGATAGATCTTTCACCACATGTATAAAACAAAAACAGGAAGTACCAGTGAGTCGCTCAATAATGAAGTGGTCAGATGATGCAGGTGCTAAGCTACAGGACTATTTTGCTAGCACAGACTGAAATATGTTCCAGGTTTCATCCGATAGTATTGAGGAGTATACCACATCAGTCACCGGCTTCATCAATAAGTGCATCGACGTCGTCCCCACAGTGACCATACGTACATACCCCAACCAGAAGCCATAGATTACAGGCAACATCCGCACTGAGCTAAAGGGTAGAGCTGCCACTTTCAAGGAGTGGGACTCTAACTCAGACGCTTATAAGAAATCCCGCTATGTTATGCCCTCCGACAAACCATCAAACAGGCAAAGCGTCAATATAGGACTAGTATTAAATTCTATACTGGCTCTGATACTCGTCAGATGTGGCAGGGCTTGCAAACTATTACGGACTACAAAGGGAAGCCCAGCCACGAGCTGCCCAGTGACACAAGCCTACCAGACGAGCTAAATGACTCCTATGCGCACCTCGAGGCAAGCAACACTGAAGCATGCATGAGAGCACCAGCTGTTCCGGACGACTGCATGATCCTGCTCTCAGTAGCCGATGTAAGACATTTAAACAGATCAACATTCACAAGGCCGTTGGGCCAGACTGACGTGTACTCAGAGCATGCACTGTCCAACTGGCAAGTGTCTTCACTGACATTTTCAACCTGTCCCTGACCAAGTCTGTAATACCTAAATGTTTCAAGCAGACCACCATAGTCCTTGTGCCCAAGAACACCAAGGTAACCTGCCTAAATTACTTCTGACCTATGCACACACATCTGTAGCCATGAAGTACTTTGAAAGGCTGGTCTTGGCACACATTAACACCATCACCCCAGAAACACTAGAGCCACTACAATTCGCATACCGCCCCAACAGATCCACAGATGACGCAACCTCTATTGCGCTCCACACTGCCATTTCTCACCTGGATAACAGGAACACCTACATAAGAATGCTGTTCATTGACTACAGCTCAGCGTTCAACACCATTGTGCCCTCAAAGCTCATCACTAAGCTAAGGACCCTGGGACTAAACACCTCCCTCTGCAACTGGATCCTGGACTTCCTAACGGGCCACCCCCAGCTGATAAAAGTAGGGAACAACACATCTGCCACGCTGACCCTCAACACGGGGGCCCCTCAGGGGTGCATGCTTAATCCCCCCCTGTACTCCCTGTTCACCCATGACTGCGTGGCCAAGCGCGACTCCAACACCATCATTAAGTTTGCTGACAACACAACGGTGGTAGGCCTGATCACAACGATGAGACAGCCTATAGGGAGGAGGTCAGAGACCTGACAGTGTGGTGCCAGGACAACAATCTCTCCCTCAACGTAAGCAAGACAAAAGAGCTGATTGTGGACTACAGGAAAAGGGCCGAGCACGCCCCCATTCATGGCAACGGGGGTGTAGTGGAGACGGTCCACTACACCCCAACGGTGTCCACATGACTAAGGACCTACTATGGTCCAAACACACCAACATAGTCATGAAGAGAGCATGACAACACCTCAGGAGTCTGAAAAGATTTGGCGTGGGTCCTCAGATCCTCAAAAAGTTCTACAGCTGTACCATCGAGAGCATCCTGACTGAATGCATCACCGCCTGATATGGCAACTGCTCTGCCTCTGACAGCAAGGTGCTACAGAGGGTAGTGCGTACAGGCCAGTACATCGCTAGGGCCAAGCTTCCTGCCACCCAGAACCTCTATACCAGGCGGTGTCAGAGGAAGGCCCTAAAAATTTCCAAAGACTCCAGTCACCCTAGTTATAGACTGTTTTCTCAGCTACCGCACGACAAGCGGTACCGGACCGTCAAGTTTAGGTCCAAAAGGGTTCTAACACATTCTAACCTCCAAGCCATAAGAATGACCTGAAAACAGCTAATCAAATGGCCTACCCGGACTGAACCCCCCCCCCCCCCCCTTTTACGCTGCTGCTACTCGCTGTTTATTATCTATGCATAGTCACTTTACCCCTACCTACATGTACATATTACCTCAATTACCCTGACTAACCTGTACCCCCGCACATTGACTCGGTACCAGTACCCCCTTTATATAGCCTAGTTATTGATATTTTATTGTTACTCTTTTTAAAAAAAATTTACTTTAGTTTATTTGGTCAATATTTTCTTAACTCAAATTTTTCTTAAAACTGCATTGTTAAGGGCTTGTAAGTAAGCATTTCACAGTAAGGTCTGTTATATTTGGCGCTTTTGACAAAATACATTTGATTTGAAGTGGCCGGCAGTGGGAGAAGATGGAACGAGATGATTGTGGCCGACATTCTACTAATTTTCTTATCAAATAAACATTTGACCTCAATTCAGCTTTCTGTTCCCAAAACTACAATCTGTTATGAACAGAGTAGACTACGTTTTGTAGACTTTACCCTTTACCAAAGTTTGAAAACATGTCATTGTTTAGAAGGTGTGCAAAGGCGAATTGAGTTATTGCATACGCACACTTCAGAGTAGGCGATCCCTAACGGAAATATGCAAATGTAGCTGGAACGCACCAATAGGATCTCGCTAGCTCGTGCTTGGCTCTGCCGACCTCCTAGCTTGTTCTGCCCACTATGACTCATTTGTTCGCATATGAAATGACGTGCTGTGGTCTATCTTGGTTTAGTTATAAAAATCTTTGGCCGAGTGTCTATGGGTTTCTTCTTCTTTAGGATTTGGTTGGCGGATCGCATCCAACTTTTGGGTGGGTACACCGCCACGTACTGTACTGGTGTGTGAGGCCATTCACGGCCTACGTACATTCAATTCTTGATACAGTAATATAGAAAATTGTGGAAAAGGAACATTTCCCCGCCAACAATTGACCCTCTCCAAAAAAAACACTACACTAGTTCACTATTTAACCCGATCTAATTCTACTCCAGACCAATGGTCTGAGAGGACAGAACACTACCAATCAACACCCCCTACAACTGCTCTGCAATAAATCCTCGCAATCCCAAGTACTTCTCTGCCGCTGCCACCACAACCTCTATTTTCTGTGACCTATGATCCATTTCTGCAGTACAATTGACAACCATGGCTATAAATGCTGAAAAGCCCACCTTACTGAAGCACATGTTCTTCCAATCACTCTCTCTTGGTCTCTGCCTATCCACAGGAATCCTCTCAGTATCCCTCACCCTGTACCCATCTTCCTCTACGCCTCACTTCACTGCTTCGGCATACACCACTTTCCGTACTACTCTAACCCTGGCAACCTAAACCTGCCTCTCTCTCAAAGGACACCTCCAATCTCCATCCCCATGGGCAATCCCATAGCTAACACACACACAACTTTCTCCACCGATACTACACATTCCTTTTTCCTCATGCCCTCCTGCACACTTCTCACATCTAGGAATCTCCCTCCTACACACTGCTGCAACATGCCCATAAACTTGACACCTGAAACACCGTAGTATTTTCAGAACAAAAGCTCTCAAGGATAACAGGTAGCCTAGTGGTTAGAGCYTTGGGCCAGTAACCAAAAGGTTGCTAGATCAAATCCCTGAGCTGACAAGGTAAAAATCTGAACCCACTGTTCCTAGACCGTCATTGCAAATAAATGTGTTCTTAAGTGATTTGCCTTAAATGACTTACACTTCCTAACTTGACCTTGTCAAGACTACATCAAAACTTAGCAGGACAGACAATGTCTTCTCCATTTCCCCAGACTCGACACCGGATTTGCATCGCACCAAACAGCAGGCATGACAGGTACTGGGAATCTTCAATTTCAACTAATCCTCCTCAACACTTAATGCCTCCCCCTTTATCACTACTCTCCACGACACCCTGCTCCAGAGAGCAAAGCAAGTCACATTTCTTGTCTCCGGAGCGCCCGCTCCCTCTGGACTGAAGAAACACAAATCATCACTAATCCACTCTGAGTTACTCTCACCAACTAAACAGTCCCCCAACCTGACACCACATATGGATCAGCCAAAATGCAAGGATCCATTCTCTCCACAAACCTCACCTGGCCAGAATCATCCTTTTCATCCTCGGGACGAGGCCCGAACTCGGCGGTCCTCACCGCCTTCTTTTGTGACCTGTGCCTCTCGCAGTCTGCAGGTTTCTTCTTCTTTTAAGTTTTATGGCAGACTACACCTATTGGTGTATTGCCGCCACCTACTGTACAGGGACTTCTTTGATATTATGGCGGGCCGCAAACAAATACTATCGGTGCACCTACTGTTTTGGCTGTATATCACCCCAAATAATAAACACAATTATTTGGTTGATTCTATTATGTCCACTTAATTTTTTTTCTTTTGTGCAGTACAATTAATCACATGCACAATAAACATAAAATCCACCTTCTTCAGCATATCAGTTTCCCTCAACTGTTTAACAGCCCTCAATCTCCACAGTCTGCGGAACATCCAACGCCATATCTTCAGCTCCCTAACCTCCTTCAAATATTTCACGTGCCTCCGTGTATACCTGCTGTATAGCCCTGACCCTCCGTGTAGGAGGCCTGCTGTATAGCTCTGACCCTCCGTGTAGGAGGCCTGCTGTATAGCTCTGACCCTCCGTGGTAAGAGGCCTGCTGTATAGCCTGACCCTCCGTGTAGGAGGCTGCTGTATAGCTCTGACCTCCGTGGAGGCTGCTGTATAGCCCTGAACTCGTGTAGGAGGCCTGCTGTATATGCCCTGACCCTCCGTGTAGGAGGCTTGCTGTTATAGCCCTGACCCTCCGTGTAGGAGGCTGCTGTATAGCTCTGACCCTCCGTGTAGAGAGGCTGCTGTATAGCCCTGACCCTCCGTGTAGGAGGCCTGCTGTATAGCTCTGACCTCCGTGTAGGAGGCCTGCTGTATAGCCTGACCCTCCGTGTAGGAGGCCTGCTGGTATGCTCTGACCCTCCGTGTAGGAGGCCTGCTGTATAGCTCTGACCCCTCCGTGTAGGAGGCCTGCTGTATAGCCCTGACCCTCCGTGTAGGAGGCCTGCTGTATAGCTCTGACCCCCGTGTAGAGGCCTGCTGTATAGCCCTGACCCTCCGTGTAGGAGGCCTGCTGTATAGCCCTGACCCTCCGTGTAGGAGACCTGCTGTATAGCCCTGACCCTCCGTGTAGGAGACCTGCTGTATAGCCCTGACCCTCCGTGTGCGAGACCTGCTATATAGCCCTGACCCTTGCCACTTCATACTCTTTTATCCTAACCAGGCACTCCGGGGAATTGAGAACATGGTTGCCATCACAATTACAACATTGTACACCCTCAGATTCTTCAACAACATTCCTTCGGCACACACTTGATACATGTCCATATCTTTAGCAATTTCGGCTAAACAACGGCTTGAACACAAAAGCTATCTTAACATATCCCACCTTCACATGTGAAGGGAGATACTCTTCGTCAAACATAAACAATACTGACAGACTTTCTTCTTTTCCCCCATCCACTACACGGTTCATCCGGTGTGCTCCAACTACTCCTGGTATGCTCCTCGTAACCACGAGTCCTCCACATCCAACGTAACGTCAGAGATGACACCTTTTAACGGTGCTACAAAAATCTAAACTCTTCACTTCAAAGGTCCATCTGCGGGTTTTCACTGCTCCCTTGTACTTGATTGATTAATTAAGGTCACTAATTAGTAAGGAACTCCCCACACCTGGGGTTTAATTGAAAGGGAAAACACTAAAACCTGCATACACTAGGCCCTCCTTGGTATGAGTTTGACACCCCTGGTCTACATGATGAGATTATTATGCATATTTTTATTTGTCAAAAGGCAGTCAAGCATCAATCATCATGTCACCAAAATAAAACCCTCAATATTTATTGGAAAGGAGCATCAAGACCCCCTGTGCACTTTCACCTCCCTGTGAAGTTAATCATTTATTTAATCTGTAGCCTAATAAACTGCATGGTTTCCCAAGTCATAGCGGGAGGAACACACACCATACCATCGCGTGACTCCAAGTTTACTTTGATATGATGGTTATTATATCAATATTTGCGCATAAAGGCATTCCAACACTATTTCTCTCATTATTAATTTTACCAACACAAAAAGATCCCACCATGTCGAATGAACAAATTCTGTCGTCATTTATAAAATTGTACTGAAAATACCTGTTTCCATCACAGCTGTTTATATTTTTTTGGGGGGGGGTGGTGTGACTTTACTCACATAAAAAATTGGGATGGAAACACCATGTGTTTGATGACATTCCAATTGCTCCTTTCCAGACATTTATTATGAGCCATCCTCCACTCAGCAGCCTACACTAATGGAAACATAGTTACTGACTCAAATTAATGAAATTAGTATAAATAATTGTTCCTTTGACTGAACGAATCGAAAAGATCACAATGAGTAAAAAGACTCGACCTTCCCATCGCTAGAAAAAGACCAGTGAGGTCTTCCCTATGCCTTAACCAGAGATACCGTTAAGGAGATGCAAAAATCCACTGGAATCGTAATAACACCCATCGTGTACGTTGCCCATGCGTTATCAATGAGCCGCGCGGTGCATTCTGGGACAAGAAGAGCTCTACTTTAAGGTGTAATGGGAGTCAATTGGGTGCTAGCTCAAAAAATATATATTGGCATACGTCTCGTCAACAAGAAGTACAACATAACAAATATTTTCGGAGATGTGAGATAATTAACTTATCTGTAATATCACATAGCTTTGGAATCTTGACATTAAGTACTTTCGAGGTAAATAGGCAGGTTTCTAGATTCGGTTTAGCAACCGCGTGACGCTTTATGACAACGTGAACGCGATTGGTCGACAGTGTGCTGGGTGAGACCTTATACATTCACCCATTTATTGCCCAGTGGGATTCATATCTCCTCCTTTCTCTAATAAATCTGCCTTAACCACAGAGTTTTTAAACCCAGAGGGGCAACATTGCGAGACTTTCGGGAAAGCTTGTGAAGCAGGCCAGGGTTTGAGTAGTCAATGAGAGAAGTTTTATATTTTTTTATTTATCGAAATCTAAAGGCACAACCTAGATTCGAGCCAATGTTTTAAGTAATTGTACATGTTATTAGTCCAACCTGTTAAAAGTGATAAACTGCACCTTTTCATTTTCGTCAAACACTATTTTATATTGGATTGCCTTTGATTTGATGGCAAGCACATGCGCAGTTTGGCGTTTGTCGACCGTTAGACCCGATTACGTGTTTCTGCGCATGAGTTTAGCTAGACAACGTCGCCATGACATCGCCTACGAGCGTGATCGTGGATTTATAAAGGATAAGCAGTTTCTGTCTTTGTCTTAACTGGCAGCTCGCTCCGCTTTACGTACGTCCTGGGTAACATCCGGGAATATGTTTCAGCGCGCAGTCTCAATTCTTATAACATCTTTGTAAGCAATTTGTTTTGTATTTAATTTCAATTATGCCACACGAGTCGCTTTAATTATCAAAATAGAAATCGGTTCTGTATGACGATAAGAAGAAAATGCTTCACGTAGATTAATTCCAAAAGGGGAATCATTTTTCTCCGGCAAATCTTATGCCAGCCTTTGAGCTGGGTCCTTGAACTGTAAACAGTCGCCTTTGATTGCTTTCTCAGTGTTTCCGAGACAACGAGCTGTACATATATTGGTCACTTTAACTGATACTCGAGTGCAGAATGGTAACGTGAGAAGGAAAACATGAAAAAACATCACAGAAAAATATTCATCCTGATAGTTTTTGTGTATGTGGTGTTTTCCTTGTATGCTGCATACAATGTGTTTTTTAATACGAAGGTGATCACCCGTGTCCACAGAGTGGTGAAGAAAATTACAGTCGCAACCTCAGGTAAATTACCTAGCTAGCTACTTATCTGACAAAATAAACTCACTGTCCATAGTTTGCGGGTCATGTCCAATGCTGTATATGATCATATACAGTCAACACGTGAATACCCTGACATGGTTATGGACTGGTCATGTGAATTGGCTATTTGAAAACCACTAACTAGCTAGCTCCAATAAGTGTTCTTGTACTGTTGTTTTGGTGATTACAGGTGGTGGTGTTGTGGCTCCTTACATTGGGGATGATGTGTGGAACCCTTGGGAGGATGAGCAGGCTAATGCGCTTTCTGCTCTGCACAAACAGAGGGAGGCTTTCAGACAATACCAGGAGCGCATTGACAAGAACAGGCCCAAGAGATACAAAGTTCAAATCTGGGGGAAAGCGGCCATAGGTAATGCTTTTTTAGGGATCTTCTGTGATAAGTTGTACAATATTGCTTGATATCTCTTTGTTGTTTGACGCTTCCTCTTACAATGTTAGGTTACATTATGGCGTAAAAAACATTCTTATGGATATTGTCCCTCTGAAGTAACTCCTCTCTTCTATCAGGACTTTACCTTTGGGAACATATTTTAGAAGGTCCCCTCAGCCCCACTGACATACAAGCACAGTGGAGAGAGGGGGAGATACAGGTGGGAAAGATAGATTTCAGGTAAGGCATCACAAATGAGACTCCTATCACAATATAAGATGCATATGATCTAGCTGATGTCAGCTATTCTGACATCCCTCCACCCACCATCTGTCTGTCTGTAGTTTCTACACAGGCCCAGCGGTGATCCAAGGCCACGTTCCTCTGGACACAGACAGTGTGGTTCTGGTGCTGAACGGCCGGGAGCAGCAGAAGATCTCATACGCTACCCGGTGGCTGCAGCATGTCCAGACCTTGATGCAGTTCCACGCTGTGAATCGTGTGGCTGTGGTTCTGCTGGGCAGCGAGCGCTGCACCAACGACTGGATCAGCCCCTACCTGAGGAGGCACGGGGGCTTTGTGGACCTGCTCTTCCTGGTCTATGACAGCCCCTGGGTCAACGACAAGGATGTCTTCCAGTGGCCCCTTGGAGTAGCCACGTAGGTCATCTGAACCCTTATTCATAAAGTGTCAGAGAAGGAGTGCTAATCTAGGATCAGTTATATCTTTGAGATCATAATTGTATGGAAAGAGGACCTGATCTTAGATCAGCACTCCTACTCTGAAATGGTTTGTTAATACAGGCCCTGATTTAGTTTGAGGGTTTCTCTGAGTTTGTTTCTCATGTTTCAGAATTCTGCACTTCTTGTTTGTCTTTCTTCCCTCAACATGTACTTTTCCCTTCTTTCAATCATGTTTCCATTGTAGGTTACATAATAGTACATTTTAACAATTTAGGTATAGCATTGCACCAGAGAGGAGCATATTTTAAAAGTGGATTTGTATGCCCACTCTGTTCAGATACAGGCAGTTTCCTGTGGTCATGCCAAACTCTCATATGGTGAGCTCCACAAGGCCCTTCCTCTGTAACTTCCTGGGAACTGTCTACAAGAACTCCTCGAGGGAAGCACTCATGGAGATCTTGAAACAAACAGGACTGGACAAAGAGTGCATCACTACTGGCAGAGAGAAGTATTTCACTATGCTATGCTGTCACTGTCAAGCACTGTATCAATTCACAATAATGGTTTTCAGTCCAATTTTTGCATCCTGTCTTTCTCAATGAGGTTTGGACCTCTAGTAGCTCACTTCACTTGAAATACTTTTGTTGGTAGGCTTTGTTTACCAGTGAAATATCAATTGAGTCAGCACACTCAAATAGAAGTTCATCCCTTTTTTGATCTTTGCGTTTGAAAATTCATGAAGCGCAAAGGGAATTTACAAGTACTATATGAATATATTCACAACAGAAGAACTGTTTAAATACGTAATACATAAAAACAACTCCCTGCTCACTAGACGTTAATATTCCTCCTCTTCTGCGTCAGGTGGCTTCCTCAGGAGACAGTGGAGAGTCTGAGACGGTACCAGACAGCCCTGGCCCAAAGCGAGCTCACCCTCTGCCCTGTGGGAATCAACACGGAGTGCTACCGCATCTACGAGGCCTGTGCCTACGGCTCCGTACCCGTGGTGGAAGACATGGTGACCCCAGGTGGGTGCTCTGCTGCACGCAGCTCCCCACTGCGTCTCCTCAAAGCTGCAGGAGCCCCCTTCATCTTTCTCAAAGACTGGAAGGAGCTTCCAGGCCTCCTGGAAAAGGAGAAGATGATGAGCCAGGAGGAAAGGACTGAGAGGAGGAGGAGACTGCTGGAGTGGTATAGCAGTTTCCGACAGCAGATGAAGGACAGGTTCACCGAGGTCTTAGAGGAGACCTTCTTCAAAAACAGCTAAGTCTTTTTAAAGCTCAGAGTAAAACACAAAATGGCACATAATTACGAGGTACAATGTGGATCTCATTGGCAGTGTGTTTAAGGGAGAAAAGCCACATTTTTGTGGGCTTATGGCTCCATTTTGTAAAGTTTCCACTGGTAGCTGACAACTGTCTCAAGATAATGTTCAAACAAAACATTTATTTCAGGCTATGGGTGAATTATATTAGAATGAGGTGGCTGTAAATCTTGTTGTTCTTCATAATTTATTTTACATAGTTCAAGATTTACATGTATTTATGTTGTAACTTAAAAGATTAGGGATTTCAGTTACTCTTGAACTACTTGCTGAATGCACACTCCAAAGCAACATTGTATTCGACCTTTCAGTAAGGCCCAGTTATTGTAATTTTTACCCGAGGAGGGTGGCGCTATAGGAGGACAGGCTCGTTGTAATGGCCGGAATGGAATGAAATGAATGGCACTGTATCAAATACAGTAAACATATGGAAACCACATGTTTGACGTTCCATTTATTCCATTACAATAAGCCCGTCCTCCTATAGCTCCTCCCACCAGCCTCCTCTGATATCTTTCCCATTTAGATATTTGTCGGGTGGATATCTCCTTTACATTTATCATAGACCTGTCCTTGAACTATGTAGGGCTTGTTATTGTGACAGGAGTAGGTCTATCTCCAGTGCAATTGCAGTAAACCATATCCTGTGGTAAACCATAACCTCATGTTTTCATGCTGTTAATGCATTAGAGCTTGAAAAATGATTAACACTGTTCCTGTAGCATCTTGTTTTCTGTGAAATGTTGTAAACTGTTTGTTTTGCTATTAAAACGTGTAATGTTTGTTAAGTTGTAAATGTTTTATTTTTTCATGAGACTGGAGAGAAAATGAATCTGTACCATAACATGATCACCAGCAGATGGAGCAATAGAACCACATTAATTTCAGTACACATTGCTTTGCTGAATATATATAGTACCAGTGAAAAGTTTACATAGTGTTGATGTCTTCACCATTATTATTCTATGTAATAACATAAGTAATAAACAGTGTTAAACATATCAAAATATATATTTGAGATTTTTCAAAGTAGCCACCCTTTGCCTGACAGCTTTGCACACACTTGGCATTCTCTCAACCAGCTTCACCTGGCATGCTTTTCCAACAGTCTTGAAGGAGTTCCCATGTATGCTAGGCACTTGTTGGCTGCTTTTCCTTCACTCTGCGGTCCAACTCATCCCAAACCATTTCAATTGGGTTGAGGTCAGGTGATTGTGGAGGCCAGTTCATCTGACGCAGCACCATCACTCTCCTTCTTGGTCAAATAGCCCATACACAGCCTGGATGTGTGTTGGGTCATTGTCCTGTTGAAAACCAAATGATAGTCCCACTAAGCGCAAACCAGATGGGATGGCGTATCGATGCAGAATGCTGTGGTAGCCATGCTGGTTAAGTGTGCCTTGAATTCTAAATAAATCACAGACATTGTCACCAGCAAAGCACCATCACACCTCCATGCTTTACGGTGGGAACCACACATGCGGAGATCATCTGTTCACCTACTCTGCATCTCACAAAGACACGGCGGTTGGAACCAAAAATCGCACATTTGGACTCATCAGACCTAAGGACAGATTTCCACCGGTCTAATGTCCATTGAAAGTCTCTTCTTATTGGTGTTTTTTAGTAGTGGTTTCTTTGCAGCAATTTGACCGTGAAGGCCTAATTCCCCCAGTCTCCTCTGAACAGTTGATGTTGAGATGTGTCTGTTACTTGAACTCTGTGAAGCATTTATTTGGGCTGGAATGTCTGAGGCCGGTAGCGCTAATGAACTTATCCTCTGCAGCAGAGATAACTCTGGGTCTTCCTTTCCTGAGGCGGTCCTCATGAGAGGCAGTTTCATCATACTGCTTGATGGTTTTGCGATTGCACTTGAAGAAACTTTCAAAGTTCTTGAAACTTTCCGGATTGACTGACCTTCATGTTTTAAAGTAAGGATGGACTGTCGTTTCCCTTTGCTTATTTGAGCTTAGTTTTCTACCAAATCAATGTTTATTTGTCACGTGCGCCGAATACAACAGGTGTAGACCTTACAGTGAAATGCTTACTTACAGGTTCTAACCAATAGTGCAAAAAAGGTATTAGGTGAACAATAGGTAAGTAAAGAAATAAAACAACAGTAAAAATACAGGCTATATACAGTAGCGAGGCTATAAAAGTAGCGAGGCTACATACAGATCGGTTAGTCAGGCTCATTGAGGTAGTATGTACATGTAGATCTGGTTAAAGTGACTATGCATATATGATGAACAGAGAGTAGCAGTAGTGTGAAAGAGGGGTTGGCGGGTGGTGAGTGGCGGGACACAATGCAAATAGTCCGGGTAGCAATTTGATTACCTGTTCAGGAGTCTTATGGCTTGGGGGTAAAAACTGTTGAGAAGCCTTTTTGTCCTTGACTTGGCACTCCGGTACCGCTTGCCATGCGATAGTAGAGAGAACAGTCTATGACTGGGGTGGCTGGGGTCTTTGACAATCTTTAGGGCCTTCCTCTGACACCACCTGGTGTAGAGGTCCTGGATGGCAGGCAGCTTAGCCCCAGTGATGTACTGGGCCGTACGCTCTACCCTCTGTAGTGCCTTGCGGTCAGAGGCTGAGAAATTACCATACCATGCAGGGATGCAACCAGTCGGGATGCTCTCGATGTTGCAGCTGTAGAGCCTTTTGAGGATCTCAGGACCCATGCCAAATCTTTTTAGTTTCCTGAGGGGGAAATAGGGCTATCTTCTGTATACCACCCCTACCTTGTCACAACACAACTGATTGGCTCAAAAGCATTAAGAGGGAAAGAAATTCCACAAATTCCACAAATTAACTTTTAACAAGGCACACCTGTTAATTGAAATGTCATCCAGGTGACTACCTCATGAAGCTGGTTGAGAGAATGCCAAGAGTGTGCAAAGCTGTCATCAAGGCAAAGGGTGGCTACTTTGAAGAATCTCAAATATAAAATCGTTTTTTGGTTACTACATGATTCCATATGTGTTATTTCATAGTTTTGATTTCTTCACTGTTATTCTACAATGTAGAAAATAGTCAAACAAAGAAAAACCCTTGAATGACTAGGTGAGTCCAAACTTTTGACTGGTACTGTATATTTGGGGAGTATATATATATACTGAGCAAATATGAACGCAACATGTAACAATTTCAAAGATTTGACTGAGTTATAGTTCATATGAGGAAATCAGTCAATTTCAATTAATTCACTAGGCCCTAATCTGTGACTGGGAATATAGATATGCATCTGTTGGTCACAGATACCTTTAAAAAAGGTAGGGTTGTGGATCAGAAAACCAGTCAGTATCTGGTGTGACCACCATTTGCCTCATGCAGCGGGACACATCTCCTTCACATAGAGTTGATCGAGCTGTTGATTGTGGCTTATGGAATGTTGTCCCACTCCTCTTCAATGGCTGTGCGAAGTTGCTGGATATTGATGGGAACTGGAACACGCTGTCGTACATGACGATCTAGAGCATCCCAAACATTCTCAACGGGTGACATGTCTGGTGAGTATGCAGGCCATGGAAATACTGGGACATTTTCAGCTTCCTGGGATTGTGTACAAATCCTTGCAACATGGGGCTGTGCATTATTATGCTCAAACATGAGTTGATGGCGGCAGATGAATGGCATGACAATGAGCCTCAAAATCTCGTCACGGTATCTCTGTGCATTCAAATTGCCATAGATAAAATGCAATTGTGTTTGTTGTCTGTAGCGTATGCCTGCCCCTACCATAACCCCACCACCACCATGGGGCATTCTGTTCACAACGTCGACATAAGCAAACCACTCGCCCACAGGACGTCATACCCGCTGCCCGGTACAGTTGAAACCGGGATTAATCCATCCAGCACACTTCTCCAGTGGCCATTGACAGTGAGCACTTGCCCACTGAAGTCGGTTACGACCGTGGTGAGGATGATGAGCACGCAGATAAGCCTCCCTGAGATGGTTTCTGACAGTTTGTGCAGAAATTCTTCAGTTGTGCAAACCCACAGTTTCATCAGCTGTCCGGTTGGTTTAGAGTGCCCCTTTATTGTCCCCAGCACAAGGTGCACCTGTGTCAGGACCATTCTGTTTAATCAGCTTCTTGATATGCCACATCTGTCAGGTGTGTGGATTACCTTGGCAAAGGAGAAATGCTCACCAAATTTGAGACAAATACGCTTTATATGCGTGGAAAATTTCAGGGATCTTTTATTTCAGCTCATGAAACATGGGACCAACACTTTACATGTTGCGTTTATATTTTTGTTCAATACAGGTATAGATGGACCTTTTATCAATTAGATTTGCTCATCTCCTGCGTCCTCTTTCCTCCGTCTTCTCTCACCTCCTTCGTCCTCTCCTCCGTCCTCTCTCGCCTCCTTCTGAAAAGTTAATCGATGAGAGTTGGTGATGGATGAAAATTGATTTGCTTGAAATGAGACGGTCCTTCTCCGCTCGCATCATTAGGCAAATTATGTTTACAGGGGTGGATCCCAAAATAACTGTGTTTCCTGACATATTGCAATAAAGTAACATATTGTTTTTAAACGTGTGCATGTTTTTCTCTTCTGACACAACAAAAGGTGATTCAAATGGGGTGTGGCAGATTTCAAAACTCTTCCGTGGTAGGATACACATGAGTATCCTCAATGAAAGTTGGCAATCGAGGAGGGGAGGACGCTTCCGTTTGTCTACTAACGAATTGGCACTCCTCGACCACTTATCGTTTTCCAGGTCACGGAGGAGAGAGGACCGAGGACGGTCTTTTGCCCAAACGAGGAAACCCCATAATGTGCACAATTGTTACTCGGTTACAATGGGAATAGTTTAAAATATTATAAGGTCTCTTTTCACAAAGAATGTTGATTACCAAATATGCTCTATATTCTCATAGTGTCCTTACCAGGGACGTTGATCCTGTTAAAGAAAACAACTTATGTAAGTTGATGTCACTTTTTACATAAGATAATTTCATACATATATTTTCACTGATCTGTAGGTTCTAGTCTCATACCGTAGACGCACCTAAATTGAGGTTTATGTCACACACCACAGATTAGCCAATGGATGACTTGTAATATTGTATTGAATATATTTTATTTTACAAAACCATTTTGAAGTGTAGAAACCGCCAAAGCTATTTCACCAATGGGAATATTGTAACACTGGTAGCAGGTGAGGCCTAATTTGTATAATAATTTCAATGTCACTGGTGCCACTTTGATGCAATGAACAGCCGTGCTTATAATATCAACACTGCCTTGGGGCGTATGTATATGTGGATCACACCCTGTACGTACATACCTGGGGAACTTTACCAGGGATTTCACCGATATTATCAGAATATATAATCGGTCATCTAGCAATTCTGGCAAATTCCATATGGGCTGGACACACAAAACTGACACACAAAAATATTTTTATATACAAAAATAAATAAATTAAAGGTGACAAGGCCGGTGAACCATTGGCCTGTTAAGGTGATATTTTTTTTATTTTTTATTATTCACAATTTCTCTGTTATACTAATCTATGATGAGCCTTTGGCTGGTCATTGAGCAACGACCGGTCCCCCTACCAAGATTGGCAGGCGCGGTTTAATGATAGGCTGAGCTGAGGTCACGCAAACTCACATTCAAAGTGAAAACGCAGCATCAGCATAGAGACCTGTTCCGACTCTGTCATCAGGTAGACAGCCAAGATCATGGATGGTAAAAAATGGAAAGGGTGCCTGTAAACATAGAAAGAGCACATTCTACATTGTCCTCTCACTCTAAACGTTCTATTTTGCAGGTGGCTAAAGCCATGACTTGGTCAAACAGTAATGGATTATCCTCATGATTCCTGTAATGAAAGTGTGTGCTGTGCCCCTGTGTCTGTTTTGCTGGGGCCTGCTGCTGTAATGAGCGAGCCACTCTCCTCTCCCCCATGCGCTCGAGAGAGAAATATGTCCTGGTCGTATAACGTTTAAATATGCAATTGCGGGAAAGACACCAGTGGAGGCTGCTGAGGGGAGGATGGCTCATAATAATGTCAGGAACGGCGCAAATGGAATGGCATCAAATAGGTGGAAACCATGTGTTTGATACCATTCCACCCATTCTGCTCCAGCCATTACCACAAGCCTGTCCTCCACAATTACGGTGCCACCACAAGTGCCTCCTGTGAAAAACACAGCTTTGGAAGCTTCGTACCCTTGTCCCTGTCGAAAGGGGGGGGGGGGGCTTCTCCTGGGTCCTATAAATCGTCAAGTCCGCCCCTGCTTCCTATGTTTACCAAAAACCAAAGGAAGCATTCAAAGAAAATAACATCCTCACTACAATCAATTATGGGGAGGTTTGACAATGTTGTGGGGTTGCTTTGCTGCCTCTGGTACTGGAAGCCTTGCAGGGCCGGCTCTAGACTTTTTGGGGCCCTAAGCAAGGTTTAGTTGGGGGGGGGGCACCCCTTCTCGCGGCAAAACATTTTATTGGCCTCCCTCTTGACAGTGGAGAGAATAAAAAAATATATATATATATTTCCTGCAATTCTACACATTTTGCCATGGGCGGAGAGAAAACATTGCAGTTTTACAGCTTATTTCCTGCAATTCTACCCATATTGCGATGGGGTGAAGATAGCATTTTTGAATCCAGTTTTAAAGCTAATTTCATGCAATTCTACACATTTTGTAATGACTTATGCTATGCCATGTTAATATGATATCTGAGTGGGAATGACTAACAAAGTCAACGAGGGTCCACCTGGAGGTCAGGCGTAAGGCCCTGCGTGCCCGGTTGGTATTCGGCCATGATTCCGACAAGTTTAGATAGCTGGCTAGACTAACTACCAATCTAAACATTGTAGCTGACATGGCTAATTGAGTGACTGTCAGTGACTGACACAAAAAGAGAAGAATTGCTGATGCACAACCAAGTTCTAAAGCTAATCTCATGCTATTCTACACATTTTGCAAAGAGCTTGAGATAATCAAGTGTTTTTAAAGCAAATTTCCTGCTATTCTACATTTTCTCATGAGGCTAATAGAAAAATTAGAAGTTGTATACTTAATCTCATGCTATTCTACACATTTTGCAATGAGGCTGGGAGAAATGTGCAATTTTAAAGCAAAGTTTAGATAGTTGGCTAGACTAACTACCAATCTGAACATTGTTAGCTGACATGGATAATTGAGTGACTGTCAGTGACTGACATAACAAGAGAAAAATTGCTGATGCACAACCAAATTTTGAAATTGCAGTTTTTCTAAAATTTTAACTCTCAGTAGTAAGTTGAAACCAGACTGAGTTCCTTTTTGGGGGGGGTCCGACCAAATCATGGGCTGGTATGAGGTTGTTGGAGGATCGCAGTGATGTGGGCTGGTGTGGATAAAATGCCAGGCCCGAAGTCCGCCCCTGTAATCGACCCTACTGGTTAGACAAAAATCATGTCAATCCATGTCTTGTTTCCGTTATGCCTCTTCGATCCCTCCCATTTCCACAGTGACTCCCCGGCAGCTGAGCTGCAGTCAGTCCTGTCTGTGAAAAACAACGAGGCAAATGGGAAGTGTGGGACCGGGGAAACTAGAGCACCAAAGGAAGTATAAGATTAAAGTCTACATACTATATATTGGTACTCCGAGTGCAGTAAAACATCGCGCCATCTCTACCTGCGTTGAAAATTTTAACGTTTTACTTTACTGCGTGGTTGATCTGATTATCAAAGGTTATGCTGTTGCCCCGACTCGACATCTTCGCTCTGCCTGCCGCGGCATAGCCAGCGGTTATCTGTGATTTCATTGATTGATATCAGGATTTCGTGTTGGCCTAGTCTTTTCCAGCAATAGTCTACTCGCGTAGGAGAATGGACTGAACGTTTTCTTGAAAAGGAACTTTTTTTGTGTTGACTAATAGTTTAACTTCCGAACTACTCTGAATCGACCTGAAAATGTCTAATACAAAGTTCAAAAAGGATAAAGAAATCATTGCTGATTACGAGAGTCAAGTTAAAGGTACGTTTGTTTATAATGTTGTATGAACATAATTTCGGTTAATTTTATTTTATCCCCATGAGGCTAACTTCTATTCAATGACAAACCAAATCCGTGTGTCCAATGTCTAAACTCAGACCATAATATGAATGGGTCAGTGGCATACCGCAGTTTCAAGGTCTGAGCAAGAATTGCAGTTCTATAACTAATCTCATGCTATTGTACAGATTTTGCCATGAGGTTACGATAAAATGTTTATATTTTAAAGTTAATTTCCTCCAATTCTACACATTGCCATGGAGCGGAGTTGTATAGCTAATCTCATGCTATTCTACACATTTTGCAATGAAGCTGAGAAATTTGCATTTTTAAAGCACTTTTCCTGCTATTCTGCACATTTTGGCAATGAGACTGAGAGAAATTCTTTAAAAAAAAGTGCATTTCCTGCTATTCTACACATTTTGTGTGTTGCCATGGTTTATGTGTTCATATCAGTGGAGGCTGGTGGGAGGAGCGATAGGAGGACGGACTCATTGTAATGGTTGGAATAGAATAAATGGAACGGTATCAAACATATGAAAAACATACGTTTGGCTCCATTCTATTCCAGCCATTACAATGGGCCCGTCCTCCTATAGCTCCTCCCACCAGCCTCCACTGATTCACACGSMYMSMMGGGGGGGGGGGGGGGGGCGCGCGCTGTTCCTGACGCTGTTCCTGCTACTGCCACCACACCCTTTAATCCATTTTAATGGTCTCTTCTGTTCATTAAATGGATCACAACATTTTCTTTGCAACTTTGGGTAGAAATCCAATAGCTTTTGCTTATTATGAAAATGTATTATGTGGTCAAGCCAGTCCTCCATGAAAGCAATTTCGTTTGTCCTTCTCAACCAAACTCTACTTGAATAGATGGCAGCTCTCTGAGATGGCTATTGGTACGGTGCAGTTCCCATATGAAGACTTTTCCTACAAGGCCCAAACTTTTGAATGAGAAATTAGCTAGTGACTAAAATGTGACAACCCTAATAAAATAATACAATTATAAACCACTGCATGGCACTCAAATGGTTTTCAAAAAAGTTATTTAAAAAGACATCTCTATATGTAGTGTGAACAGTGACATTTACCATTCAACCCAACACCATTACAAAACACTATACAGTGTTTGTTTGGGACTTTAACCATCAAGGACCATACCATTGAAACCATTAGAATTGCTGTTGCCTAATGGTTCACTTGTTCACCAGGAATGTTCAAAATAATCCAGACCTTTTTTGATGGCAATAAACCAAACACAGGGGGGCTGTTTTCTGGACACAAATTAAGCCTAAGAGCAGGACAAACAATGCCATGAAGTCCAAAAGTTATGGGGGGAGCTAGAAAGTTGGCATTCAGAAGTATTACAATGTAAATGAACTTTTAATCAGTCTGTGTGCATATTTCAAGACATGGCATATGAGGGTGCAGTGAGAAACCTGGTGGGTTGGATGATATTTTTCTTGTCAATCATCTTGGGAAAAAAACTATACATAACTGGAAATCAACAAATCCTCCATCCTTAACATAATGGAAAGGTCAAATGCTTTATCTAAATGTTGAATGTGCGTGGGTGACGGAGAGAAATAAAATGGTGCAGTTTGAGGCCATGTGGGAAAGAGTGATGCGAGCGCTGGAGATGGGTGTGAGCAGGTGTTATGTCATTGATGTTTGTGTGCATCTGTATGCTGTCGTTTGTATATATGTTTTTGTATTGTTTAAAAAATGTCAACTTACAAAAAAAAGACACACTGAATTGCTTTCCAAGAGGACTGGTTTGAATTGTGAGGATGACCACACCATTTATTTTCATCATGAGCAAAAGTTATTGGCTTCCTACCCAAAGGTGCAAAGAAGATGTTGTGATCCATTTAATAAACACAAGAATCCAGCTAAATTGATATAAGGGTGTGGTGGCAGTAGCAGGAACAGCGGCATCTATTGGGTAAAACTTTGTTCTTAAACACTAATTTATGGTAAATAATGCAAGTGACTTCAATGGAAAACATCACCACATTCACAGGGAATACGTTAAAAAAGATGAAGAAGCAATACTCCAAGCAGCAGCTCCATACTACTTGTTAGACATAGAGAACTGATACTGTATATTGGTTGTTGGATTGGTGTGGTGTGTGTGTGTGGGATTCATGGATTGCTCATGTCTTACTCCTTGTTATGAAAGATTATGGTGCAAATTGGATGTTGGGTTCTATATTTTTTTAAGATTATATAAAAAAATATATATTTTCAAGTCAGTTAAGAACAAATTCTTATTTTCAATGACGGCCTAGGGACAGTGGGTTAACTGCCTTGCTCAGGGGCAGAACGACAGATTTGTTTAACCTTGTCAGCTCGGGGATTCGATCTTGCAACCTTTTGGTTACTAGTCCAACGCTCTAACCACTAGGCTACCTGCCTATAAAATAAATTGTACAATTTGGGTTCAATAAATTAGCTTAATTTCTCTGTGATTAAATTATATTTAAACAAAATAATGTTTCAGGAATGCTAATCTTATCTGTTTCTAACTACAGAAACTATTTCAGAACAATCTGAGATGGTGAGTGTCAACCCTCTTTCTTGTACTGTTTCAGGTGGAATTACTCGTATAGCTTAGTTTTAACTCACTAAAGCTTTTGTCAGGCTTCAGTCACTGATGAGAGATCAAAAAGATGTTTGGGCCACGTAAAAATAATTGAACAAACTGTTCTATTCTGGTTTAGTATCCAATATTATATACAAGTCTGACTGAATATTGAGCGAGAGATTGAAACCTATTTAGGTAGATTGAAAGATTAGCATTTGTCAGTCTGTGTTCCCTTTTATCCTCACTGTTCTCAAATGCTCTATCCCCTATTTTGGGTTCACTTGTTTTGCCTTCCTCATATCATGTATGACTTGTTTCAAATATACCATCATCGGTCACTGTCTGCAACACAGGTCAGTAAAAGTAGTCTAACCCAAATCTTATTTCAGGCGTGCCCTAATCCTTCTCAACCGAAGGTACTGATTTAAATAGCTCCACTTTGGCTTGGAGTGTTCTTGTCACCTCAACCAAGCCTGGATCTAAAAATAACAAACACTAGCAATAAAACCTGGTGTTTATACAGGTGCTTCTCTTGATACTTAGCTTGCCGACGTGTATGTGTATTTTCCAACTTCTCCAGTCTCCTCCAAGCCCCCTACAAACAGACAGAAGGTTCTTTTCCAGACAAAAGTGCACAGGAAAGAGGCAGTTGCACCTGCTCTGTGGTAACCATGAGGACTTGGCCCCTAGCCAAGGAACTGCTGTTCTCCAGAGCTGTTAGGAGCTCTGAAATGCCACCTATTCACATCTCCATAGCAAACCTTCAAACCAGAGAGAGGGCTGGTGGGGGGGGGCGCATGTCACTTGAGGAATTACCAGATTGTGTACGCTTGAGAAGCTCTCATTTGCGAGGAATGTGTGCAGCACCTTCGCCTGTGATGACTAAGGCCCTTCAGCCTGTAATAGAAGGGTGAATGCACAGTCATAGGGGACACTGGGTGCGGGACCTTCCGTTTGTAATGATACGGCTGATACAACTGAGAACGACTGTACCATTCCTCATGGGGAACAGAGGGCTGAGTAGAGCACACAGACAGACAGCGTGTTACTCTATGGCCAATCAGCCTTGATCTGGCTGTTGGTTTTACAGTTGTGTTTGTAGATACTCAATGTAGTTTGCCACATATTACGTTTTGAGAAAGATTGAGTTTACCCCATGATTAGGTTAAGGGGAGTGTTCCATGATGCCATTATCCTATTATTTGCATACCTTGCTGTCAACTTTGCATTGTAAATCTCTAACTTTTGTTTATTCAGTGTGAGAAGTGTCTGTTCAAGATGATTTACCTTAGATGTGTTCTACATTCATCCTATATAGCCATCCAGTTTGTCATGAGTACTGGTAGGAAGCATGGGCTAATATGATTTCAGCGACATTTGTAAACAAGGGAATGGACTCTATCTCCCTTACACATTGGCCATAGACCAGTCTGTGTGATACAAGTTTGAAAGAGTGGCTATGCTTAGAAAACGTTTCCATCTTAGTATGTTAAGGGTAGATTGCCACCAGTCTCTACTCCCAGCATCTTGATTTGTATAGAAATTCCTTGGCTCTTTCATTCACCATAATCCTGACCGTTACCAGGAAAGGTGTTTTAAATGTTCATACTCAGCTAAAGCTGTCACTATCATTATGTAAAAAAAAAAAATTGGATCATACTTTTTACAGGAATTTACTAGATTCAAGGGCTGGGACCGATACCAGTATCGCGATACTCGTTAGTATCACGGCAAGTAAACCACACAAAGAGGATTTAACTCCTTTAGGAAACAATTATGTTGTCATTCAGAGTAACATTTATATATTTCCCAAGCTATAGTATACAATATTTTACATTTAGCAGGTTTTTGAAGGACCAAAGAGAGAAAATATCACGATACTGGTATCGTCCCAGTCCTGCTAGGCTCCAACCGGCTCAAAATGAAGACATTTGGTGTTACAGAAATCAAGGACATGAGTTATACTTGTAAAATAGGCTACTTACTAAAAACAACGTTCTCCATTCACTGTAAACACTAGGTTGTAAAATCCTTATGGCATCCCAGTTTTGTAGCAGCTTTGATAGGGAGTCTCTAAGAGTTTAGATATGCAAGTTAGCTTGGGATTGCCCTAATATTAACGGAATTGCGCGGCGACATCGATTCTTCACTTAAAATGTATGTCAAACCAAACAACTCTATGCACGAGGACTGTTTTTACCGGTTTACACTGAACATTTTACATAAACACATTTTACTGGAAGTACTGTACAGATGCAGAGTTTGGTAACAGAATTTCAGTCAAATCTCCCTCAGTTTGTGACCCCATTTTCCAAGAACTCTGTTAAATACCTGTTAAATATCTGCTCCACATTAAGATTCAAAGATGTCAGCAGAAAGAATGGGGTGTCAGCTATGACATGACACCTTGACTTTGAAAAAAATCTATTTAGGTTATTGACCTACAGCAGGTGAAGTGGATTTACACCCGGTAACAGAATTGCGGTAACAGCATTTTCATCGTGGGTCCCTGATCTGTACTACATACATGCATAATATTGGATATGAATGTCGTTCTCTTCATGGTGATGTATCCTAAATGGGTACACAAAGGTAGAAATATGCAATATTCTACTTTGAATATTTGGGTATTCTACATACTGGCTAATATTTTAATGAGCTCCGCCACCAATCAAGACCAAATTTGCTTGGTCCGGTCTAGACCAAATCTGAACCAATCACACATTTGGACATCAAAGTACAGCAAGGTAGAGTACAGAACAGTATAGTACAGTACATTAGTGTACTGAACTCTACTGTACATGACTGTACCAAAAAACTCTACTCTTTTTTTATTGTACTCTATGGTACTGTGCTGTCCAAACATGTGAAACATAGATGTCAATGATGGTTCAGATCTGGTCCAATGATGGATGTCTATGTTTGGGCAAAATTAAGGCCGGTCCGGACATCTGTGAACATTGAAAGCAAGGCTGGTCCGGACTGGACCAAAAAATGACATCTGTGGACGTTTAAATCAAGGCCAGGGCCAACTGACCAAATTTCAACTACTTTTCAACGTTCTTGGATGTTCAGTGGGTGAGGATGTTGCTTACAGTAAATGTAAAGAGAGGGGGCTCATAGGTAGGTGTCAGTAAGGGCTAGGAGAGGTGACATTAATTGGAGAGGAGAGAGGGAGAGTCCAGACTGTTTTCACATCTTGCTTTGACCACCAGACAGAAAGAGAGAGAAAATAGTATTGAGCTGAACGTAACAGTATACCATTGGAAGGGAGGACCGTAGTAGGTGACCCAACTGGTTTGTGACTACTTTGATTTCCCATTGTAACCAATTCCATTACTGATTTTTCAGAAATTCTGTTACCAATTTGGTAACAGGATTTTGTGTTTTAAACACTTAATAATTCATAAACAAAATTAATATCAGTAAAAACACCATAACAGAAGTAACAAGGTAACCCTATCAATTAGTTAACTTTCATTATTCTCCCTCTTGAGGGAGAGAAATTAGAAAATATCTTTAAGATATGTGGGTTTTTGGTAACGGAATTAAGGCAATGTTTCTTAAACTTACAGAAGGCAGACATTTTTTTCTGAAAGTAAATATGTGTTGATATTAGTTAGCAGGGGTATTGACTTCAACTGTAAGTGTTGATATTAAATTAAATCCAAGATGGCGTAGCAGTCGGATGTGTCTTTGTCCTGTCTGTCCCGTGTAAATAGTATTCGTATTTTTCGTATACATTTCGTATATATTTTAATTTCACTTTCCATCTAGGAACTGAATATACATTCCTACATTCCGCCTCACCCAATGTGGTACGGACCTGCTATTTTTTTTATACTTTAGAACCGTAACCCCAATCAGAAGCTAGCCAGATAACTAGCTAGTAGTCAGTTAGCCACTGCTGCGGTCTTCGCCCTTAACTCGGACACAGCCAGCTTCAATACCGGGCCAATACCTGCCAGTCTGCAAGCGCGATATCAACCCGAGACATATAGGACTGCTTTTTCTCTACCACATCACCGGATTCCTGACGCAAGCTCTGGACAATTACACCGTATTATCACAGCTAGCTAGCTGCAACCAGTGGCTACTACTGGCTAACACCTCTGTCCCGAAGCAAGCACCAGTTAGCCTTGAGCTAGCCTCGAGCTAGGCCCATCTGCCGGCTAGCGAAGAGGTCTACAGCGAATTCTTGGGCTACAATACCTCTTTTGCCAATTGGACTGGACCTTTTTTTTGCCGACACAGAGCCCTGCCAATCCATCACAACTGGTCTAAATCAGCTACAAGCTAATTTAGCCATTTTTTTTGCGCTTAGTAGCTTTTACCTTCTGCCACACACCAGCCCTGTTATTAGCTGATATTACTCACCAATATTTCAGCATCGGACTGTCTCTCGACAACAACGCCGGATTCCGCCGTAATCCCTGAGCCACTACTTCTGATCCTCACAGCTAGCTTGCAGCTAGCGTAGTTAGCGCCATGCCACGAAGCTAGCACCAGTTAGCAAACACAATTCTACAATTCACAACCTCTCTTTCGCCATTCGGCTTGGATTCTCTGGATTCTCTGTCGACACGACCACGTCTGAGCAGACCCCCTCCGTCTGAGCAGACCACCCCCCGGGCTACTAACTTTAAACGCGCGTGCTAGCTTAGTGGAGGCCTCCCTGCTCCATCTACGCTGCCCCCTGGACACTATGATCACTTGGCTACATAGCTGATGCATGCTTGACTGTCCATTAATTCACGGTACTCCATTCTGTTTATTTGTGTTTTATCTGTCGCTCTGTGCTTTAACTCAGGATCTGTGTGTAGTTAATCCGACCCTCTCTGCCTAGTCGTCGCCATTTTTACCTGTTGTTGCTGTGTTAGACTAGCACCCTGTTATTGCTGCTGTTATCTTACCTGTTGTTTAGCTAGCTCTCCCAATCAAGACCGCAATCACTTTATGCCTTATTGTATGTCTCTCTCAAATATCAATATGCCTTGCATACTGTTGTTCAGGCTAGTTTTCATTATCATTGTTTTGGTTTGCAATGGACCCTGTAGTTCCACCTCCGTACCTCTGTACCCCCTTTGTCCCACCCCCCACACATGCGGTGACCTCACCCATTGAGACCAGCATGTCCAGAGATACAACCTCTCTTATCATCACCCAGTGCCTGGGCTTGCCTCCGCTGTACCCGCGCCCTCCATACCCTGTCTGCATTATGCCCAGAATCTATTCTACCACGCCCATAAATCTGCTCCTTTTATTCTTGTCCCCAACGCTCTAGGCGACCAGTTTTGATAGCCTTTAGCCGCACCCTCATCCTACTACTCCTCTGTTCCTCGGGTGATGTGGAGGTAAACCAGGCCCTGCATGTCCCAGTCACCCTCATTTGTTGACTTCTGTGATCGAAAAAACCTTGCCTCATGCATGTCAACATCAGAAGCCTCCTCCCTAAGTTTGCCTTACTCACCGCTTTAGCACACTCTGCCAATCCTGATGTCCTTGCCGTGTCCGAATCCTGGCTTAGGAAGGCACCAAAAATTCTGAGATTTCCATACCCAACTATAACACTTTCCGTCAAGATAGAACTGCCAAAGGGGAGGAGTTGCAATCTACTGCAGAGATAGCCTGCAAAGTTCTGTCATACTTTCCAGGTCTATGCCCAAACAGTTCGAACTTCTAATTTTAAAAATTAATTCTCCAGAAATAAGTCTCTCACTGTTGCCGCCTGCTACCGACCCCCTCAGCTCCCAGCTGTTGTTATTTGAATCGCTCCCCATCTAGCTTCAGAGTTTGTTCTGTTAGGTGACCTAAACTGGGATATGCTTAACACCCCACAGTCCACAATCCAAGCTTGATGCCCTCAATCTCACACAAATCATCAAGGAACCCACCAGGTACAACCCTAAATCCGTAAACATGGGCACCCTAATAGACATATCCTGACCAACCTGCCCTCCAAATACACCTCTGCTGTCTTCAATCAAGAGCTCAGCGATCACTGCCTCATTGCCTGTATCCGCCACGGGTCCGCGGTCAAACGACCACCCTCATCACTGTCAAACGCTCCCCAAAACTTCTGCGAGCAGGCCTTTCTAATCGACCTGGCCCGGGTACCCTGGAAGGATATTGACCTCATCCCGTCAGTTGAGGATGCTGGTCATTCTTTAAATGTTACTTCCTCACCATATTAGACAGCATGCTCCGTTCAAAAATGCAGAACCAAGAACAGATATAGCCCTTGGTTCACTCCAGACCTGACTGCCCTCGACCAGCACAAAAACATCCTGTGGCGAACTGCAATAGCATCGAAGAGCCCCGCGATACGCAACTGTTCAGGGAAGTCAGGAACCAATACACGCAGTCAGTCAGGAAAGCAAAGGCCAGCTTTTTCAAGCAGAAATTCGCATCCTGTAGCTCTAACTCCAAAAAGTTCTGGGATACTGTAAAGTCCATGGAGAACAAGAGCACCTCCTCCCAGCTGCCCACTGCCTGAGGCTAGGTAACACGTCCGATAAATCCGTGATAATCGAAGACTTCAACAAGCATTTCTCAATGGCTGGCCATGCTTCCTCCTGGCGACTCCAACCTTGGCCAACAGCCCCGCCCCCCCGCTGCTACTCGCCCAAGCCTCCCCAGCTTCTCCTTTACCCAAATCCAGATAGCAGATGTTCTGAAAGAGCTGGAAAACCTGGACCCATACAAATCAGCTGGGCTTGACAATCTGGACCCCTATTTCTGAAACTGTCCGCCGCCATTGTCGCACCCCTATTACCAGCCTGTTCAACCTCTCCTTCGTATCATCTGAGATCCCCAAGGATTGGAAAGCTGCCGCAGTCATCCCCCTCTTCAAAGGGGAGACACCCTGGACCCAAACTGTTACAGACCATAATCCATCCTGCCCTGCCTATCTAAGGTCTTCGAAAGCCAAGTCAACAAACAGATCACTGACCATCTCGAATCCCACCGTACTTCTCCGCTGTGCAATCCGGTTTCCGAGCCGGTCACGGGTGCACCTCAGCCACGCTCAAGGTACTAAACGATATCATAACCGCCATCGAAAAAGACATTACTGTGCAGCCGTCTTCATCGACCTGCCAAGGCTTTCGACTCTGTCATCACCATATTCTTATCGGCAGACTCAGTAGCCTCGGTTTTTCTAATGACTGCCTTGCCTGGTTCACCAACTACTTTGCAGACAGAGTTCAGTGTGTCAAATCGGAGGGCATGTTGTCCGGTCCTCTGGCAGTCTCTATGGGGTACCACAGGTTCAATTCTCGGGCCGACTCTTTTCTCTGTATACATCAATGATGTTGCTCTTGCTGCGGGCGATTCCCTGATCCACCTCTACGCAGACGACACCATTCAATATACTTCCGGCCCTTCCTTGGACACTGTGCTATCTAACCTCCAAACGAGCTTCAATGCCATACAACACTCCTTCCGTGGCCTCCAACGCTCTTAAACGCTAGTAAAACCAAATGCATGCTTTTCAACCGTTCGCTGCCTGCACCCGCACGCCCGACTAGCATCACCACCCTGGACGGTTCCGACCTAGAATATGTGGACATCCTAAGTACCTAGGTGTCTGGCTAGACTGCAAACTCTCCTTCCAGACTCATATCAAACATCTCCAATCCAAAATCAAATCAAGAATCGGCTTTCTATTCCGCAACAAAGCCTCCTTCACTCACGCCGCCAACATACCCTAGTAAAACTGACTATCCTACCGATCCTCGACTTCGCGATGTCATCTACAAAATAGCTTCCAACACTCTACCCAGCAAACTGGATGCAGTTTATCACAGTGCCATTCGTTTTGTTACTAAAGCACCTTATACGACCCACCACTGCGACCTGTATGCCCTAGTCGGCTGGCCTCGCTACATGTTCGTCGTCAGACCCACTGGCTCCAGGTCATCTACAAGGCTATGCTAGGTAAAGTGCCGCCTTATCTCAGTTCACTGGTCACAATGGCTACACCCACCCGCAGCACGCGCTCCAGCAGGTGTATCTCACTGATCATCCCTAAAGCTAAAACCTCATTTGGACGCCTTTCTCCAGTTCTCTGCTGCCTGCGACTGGAACGAATTGCAAAAATCTCTGAAGTTGGAGCTTTTATCTCCCTCAACAACTTTAAAAATCTGCTATCCGAGCAGCTAACCGATCGCTGCAGCTGTACATGTCCATCTGTAAACTACCCACCCAATTTACCTACCTCAACCCCCATACTGCTTTTATTTATTACTTTTCTGCTCTTTTGCACACCAGTATCTCTTCTTGCACATGATCATCTGATGATTATCACTCCAGTGTTAATCTGCTAAATTGTAATTATTTGATTTATTGCCTACCTCATGCCTTTTGCACACATTGTATATAGATTCTCTTTTTCTTACCATGTTATTGACTTGTTTATTGTTTACTCCATGTGTAACTCTGTTTTGTCTGTTCACACTGCTATGCTTTATCTTGGCCAGGTCGCAGTTGCAAATGAGAACTTGTTCTCAACTAGCCTACCTGGTTAAATAAAGGTGAAATAAAAAAAATATTAGTTAACAGGGTCTTTACTTTAACTGTAAGTGTTGATATTAGTTAGCAGGGGGAATTGAATTCAACTGTAAGTGTTGATTAGTAGCAGGGTCTTTACTTCAACTGTAAGTGTTGATATTAGTTAGCAGGGGTCTTTACTTTAACTGTAAGTGTTGATATAGTTAGCAGGGGTCTTTACTTTAACTGTAAGTGTTGATATTAGTTAGCAGGGGTCTTTACTTCAACTGTAAGTGTTGATATTAGTTAGCAGGGGTATTGACTTCAACTGTAAGGTGATATTAGTTAGCAGGGGTCTTTACTTTAACTGTAAGTGTTGATATTAGTTAGCGGGGGTATGACTTCAACTGTAAGTGTTGATATTAGTTAGCAGGGGTATTGACTTCAACTGTAAGTGTTGATATTAGTTAGCAGGGGTTTTGACTTCAACTGTAAGTGTTGATATTAGTTAGCAGGGGGGTATTGACTTCAACTGTAAGTGTTGATATTAGTTAGCAGAGGGGGAATTGAATTCAACTGTAATTGTTGATATTAGTTAGCAGGGGGGATTGAATTCAACTGTAAGTGTTGATATTAGTTAGCAGGGGGATATTGACTTCAACTGTAAGTGTTGATATTAGTTAGCGGGGGAATTGAATTCAACTGTAAGTGTGATATTAGTTAGCAGGGTGATATTGACTTCAACTGTAAGTGTTTGATATTAGTTAGCAGCGATATTGACTTCAATTGTAAGTGTTTATTAGTTAGCAGGGGTAGACTTCAACTGTAAATGTTGATATTAGTTAGCAGGGGGTACTTCAACTGTAAGTGTTGATATTTAGTAGAGGGTCTTTACTTCAACTGTAAGTTGATATTAGTTAGCAGGGTGATATTGACTTCAACTGTAAGTGTTGATATTAGTTAGCAGGGGTATTGACTTCAACTGTAAGTGTTGATATTAGTTAGCAGGGTGATATTGACTTCAACTGTAAGTGTTGATATTAGTTAGCAGGGTATTGACTTCAACTGTAAGTGTTGATATTAGTTAGCAGGGGTATTGACTTCAACTGTAAGTGTTGTTATTAGTTAGCAGGGTATTGACTTCAACTGTAAGTGTTGATATTAGAGCAGGGTATTGACTTCAACTGTAAGTGTTGATATTAGTTAGCAGGGTATTGACTTCAACTGTAAGTGTTGATATTAGTTAGCAGGGGTATTGACTTCAACTGTAAGTGTTGATATTAGTTAGCAGGGGTATTGACTTCAACTGTAAGTGTTGATATTAGTTAGCAGGGGTTGACTTCAACTGTAAGTGTTGATATTAGTTAGCAGGGGTATTGACTTCAACTGTAAGTGTGATATTAGTTAGCAGGGTGATTTGACTTCAACTGTAAGTGTTGATATTAGTTAGCAGGTATTGACTTCAACTGTAAGTGTTTATTAGTTAGCAGGGTTATTACTTCAACTGTAAATGTTGATATTAGTTAGCAGGGGATTGACTTCAACTGTAAGTGTTGATATTAGTTAGCAGGGGTTTTACTTCAACTGTAAGTGTTGATATTAGTAGCAGGGTGATATTGACTTCAACTGTAAGTGTTGATATTAGTTAGCAGGGGGGTATTGACTTCAACTGTAATGTTGATATTAGTTAGCAGGGGTATTGACTTCAACTGTAAGTGTTGATATTAGTTAGCAGGGGTATTGACTTTCAACTGTAAGTGTTGATATTAGTTAGCAGGGGTATTGACTTCAACTGTAAGTGTTGATATTAGTTAGCAGGGGTATTGACTTCAACTGTAAGTGTTGTGATGTATTTCTAATACCTTAAGACTTTTTCTGCTAGATGTTTTCTAAGACCCCTTTTCAATCTGTTTGACAATAAATCATATCCGTTGCTTATTCCTAATGTTTAGGATGGAAAATTGTTGAAAATATGTATATACAGTATGTCTTAAGTTCGAAACTGTATAGACTCTTAGCTTTCATTGGACACCCAATTTGACATGCTTCTATGAACGTCACATGTTGGTGCTCATGGGTCCTTTCACATGCAAATGGCCATTAGCCAAAGCCTATTTCTGAAGCCGGAGGCGACTTTTGTACAGACCTTGATTCCTCAAGGAGCAGAACAACAAGCATCCACAAAGGAAAGGAGAGTCTGTTTGATGTGCTACTTTCCAGCCTCATTTATTATTATTATTTTTTACATGAGTACTGGTCTTTTATCCTACTAGTCGTCAAACATTGTCCACCTGACAGATATGCCTGACATCAACTCCAGTGATTCTACTTTGCAAAGAAGTATAAAGCATTTCCCACTCTCTACTGACAACTTCTGATAGCTTCGTGGAGAAAAGCTAAGAGTGATTATTATTAAGTCAATAGTTTATCCTCTTATTTAATCCTCTGGAGTTTTTTGCAGTCTGGCTTTGGCAGTCTGTCTTGGCAGTCTGTCTTGGCAGGCTGGCAGTGTTTTCAATCAAAGCCTAATCTGTCATTCAACCGCCATTCATTTCTTAAGCATCTTCCAGGAACAGCTTTTTATTCTTCCCCACCAAATAATACGTTAAAGGAAATGAGTAATTGGCTATATTACTGGGAAGTCTGCGACTCTGAAATTAACATCAGGTTTTAAACTTCATCAAGACGTCCATGTGTTCTATTCACTGACTAAGGCCTATACATCATGTATTATCCTGAGACATTGGATAGCTCATTATTTAAGCCAGGTGAGGGGTTTGTGTGAAATGGAACTTCATCTGTCATTCTGAACCGAGGACGACAACATTCCCCTGTCTGTTTTCTCTTGACCCCAGAGGCCCCTCTTGTTGGTTGGATGTCTGGCGATGGCATTGCCGTCTGTAGCCCTGGGTCGTGACTCTGTCGGCCAGTCCCCACTAGCTGCTGACAGGGGTCCTGTCCTAAACCATCATAAAGGGTGCCCCATGTGGTCTGCCCCACAGCTTTTGAAATGATATGCTTGCCACTCTGCATTGCTGATGAGGATGGCTGGGAGTGTTCATATATATGCAAGGCAATGGGTGGGGGCACACATCATAGCCCATGTTGTTCGGGTTATGTTTTAATAGAATGGATTTGTACTGGGGTAAAGCATGTTGTTTAGCTTGACTACATACAGTAGATTCATATTTTGTTTACTTGAGCAAAAACTGGCGTGTGAGTATACTGGAACAAAATAGATGGTGTACATGATTTAATAGCTCATAACTAAACAGAAGTGGACTTCTAGTTCTATGAGTAATCAAAACAAGCCCAGCACTGCCAGTACTGTGATTGGCTGGTGGGTGAGGCACAGAGACGGTAGTCTATGTGAATCCAAATGTGTGGTGGTACTCCAGAGAGCCGTGCACACTGAAGCTGCTTGCTCTTTATTTAGACATGATTCCCAGCTGTACCTGTGGCGCATCGTGCAGCTGTGTGCTGACATCACCATTTTGAATTGCCAAAACTATGAGACCTTCTCTTTTACAGGTCATTACCAAATAGTCCTATAGAGGGAAGACGCACGAACAAGAGCAGCTCTTAGAAAGTTTGCTCAGAATGTTGAACATGCGGGGAGTTTTCTGCTGTCTGTCTCGCTGCTCTGCCTACTAGTTTCCTAAAGACTTGACTCTTGTCAAGGATATCCTGTTTTTCATTACTTTTTTTTACTGTCCATGCCAAATAACAAAAAAAGACTGTCAGGACTTTTTTCAAATGGCCAATCTGGATGGACTTCCTAGTTACCAGCTGTTTCCTACAGTATGTAATAGACTCAATGTCCTCTACAGAGATGTTGATGACACTAAGAGATCCACATCATGTGTGGCTTTCCTATGATCACACAGCCGATTTTTATGGCGGTGCCTCGGAGCATGTAATACCAGGACTTTGATTAGCAATATAGTCAAACTGTTCCCAGGAGGCTGCTGGGTGACACCAGCGAGCAGTTTATGGGCAGGCAGCTGTTTTTCCTCAGCATCTTCATTCTGGAACAGACTAAAAGGTGTCATGTGCCAGGTTATGAGCCACATTCAAACTCTGTGGTCTGTGTGATTGCGTTCTGGTTGAGGTGGCAGACAATGGTGCGAGATTAAACGGTTTGTGCATGGTCATGCTCTGTTGACGCTATGAAAGAAGTCTGTCTCACAATGGCCGTGCCTTGTTGTCACCTTTCATCCTCGCCTGGTAAACATCCATAAAGGGTGTGTGAAGTGCGAGTTAAGCTGAATCCGGCTGTCGGCGTCACCGCCTTATTTTGGGGTGGCATCTCATCTTCTCGTTAACTCTCGGCTCGCATGGCTCCGTGCTGCTGACTCCTGGGCCTAGCTAATTATACTGGAGATGTGTTAATGAACACTGTTCCCCCATGCTATGCAGGGGTGAATGGCGACATGTCATTTTATTTCACCTTTATTTAACTAGGCAAGTCAGTTAAGAACAAATTCTTTTTTACAATGACGGCCTCCCCCGGCCAAACCCGGGCGACACTGGGCCAATTGTGCGCCGCCCTATGGGACTCCCAATCACGGCCGGATGTGATACAGCCTGGATTCAAACCAGGGACTGTAGTGGCGCCTCTTGCACTGAAATGCAGTGCCTTAGACCTCTGCGCCACTCGGGAGCCGGAAATACAGTAATAAAATGCAAGTTCCTCCTCTATTCTCAAAATGCGAAATGATTGATGAACTCCGTTGTTATATATTCTCTTGGACTTGATTCGTACTATACAGAAGTCGCCTCGTTAACTTTCCATGCAGGCCAATGCATGAATCTTAATCGGATCCAAATCACTACATTTTTTTGTCTCGAGAGTCAAGTCCTCAGTGTCAGCTGAGATTCTAACAGAGTAACAGGGAATTTGTTAACAGAGCTCAGCCTCTACTCCTGTTAAGCTCACTAATGCCCCAGGGAACAGGGGTGTTAATAAAGATCAGGCTTCAGAGAAGCTAATGGGATTCAGACACTTTCTACAGCACGTTGTCTTTAAACACACCGCACACATCCATTCACACACACCTACCATCTGTTTTCCACAGCCCCCTCCGCTTTGTGCCGAGGTTTGCCGCCTTTTGGATATGCCTTGCCGTCTTCACCCCTGGTGGTATGGCGATGGGTGTTGGTGTGGGCGGTAGGTGATTGACAGCACCATCTGTGTGCAATCACCCTTGTTGCTATTTAATAAACTCAACTGAGCACAAACACAAGGGCCACCCCTGCTGTGCTTTTCACTCAGGCCACAAAAGACATTGGGACAACAGTGCAGCCCCATCCCATGCCAGACCCCATCCCAAAGCCAAACACTAAGGGCTCAGACACACCAATAGCGTTTACTGGCCGAGAGTACTTAGCACCTCTGAACGTAATTTGCGAACCGAGTGCGCACCTATTTTACATGTAGAATCATGTGAAAAATGCCTGCTGTCAGATGTCTACAGCGGGTGGTCCCTAAAACACAGCGAGTTGAACGATCGGCATACAAACGCTAGATCCATTCAGTGCAATGTGTACGAGCCTTCAAGTTGCACTGTTGCAGGGGGAACCAATGAATGAAAAGGAGCCCAGGCTTTTGTCATGTGCTGTAACTGACACTGGTTAATTGAATTCCGTTTTACACCTTAACCCTGCAAAATGCAAGCCACATTATATATGCACTACACTTCTCTTATCCCCCCCCCCCCCCCATCTCTGTCTGCTTGTGGTGTTAGTCACAGAGTGGGATCTCTGGGTGGGACAGGACCTGACTGTAGAGCCGGTAATGAGCTGGATGGGGAATCAGGATATAGCTGCACTGCATCAGTGCTGATATGAGATATGCGGTGTTAATGAAATTGGACCACACTGTGGATCGAGGCTGCTGGGATTTCACCCACCCCGCCTGGCAGCCAATCCATTCCTTTGAACCTCCCGAGAGGACCAACGGATGGACAGACAGACCCCTAGACTGTCCATTGTGCGAGGCTGCTGCCTGCCACTCAGTAGGGCTGAGTTGGGTATAAATCTTTGGGAAGGATCAGCAAATGGACATAAGTATTCGGAACTCTTCACCTTTTCCACATTTTGTTATGTTACAGCCTTATTTTAAAATTGATTAAATTGTTTTTTCCCCTCATTAATCTACACACAATGCCCCATAATTACAAAGCAAAAAAAAAACGTTTTTGGCTGGATGGCCAGTTCTAGGAAGAGTCTTGGTGGTTCCAAACTTCTTCCATTTAAGAATGATGGAGGCCACTGTGTTCTTGGGGACCTTAAATAATGCAGAAATGTTTTGTTACCCTTCCCCAGATCTGTGCCTTGACAGAATCCTGTCTCTGAGCTCTACGGATAATTCCTTCGACCTCATGGCTTGGTTTTTGCTCTGATCTGCACTGTGAACTTATATAGACAGGTGTGTGCCTTTCCAAATCATGTCCAAACAATAGAATTTGCCACAGGTGGAATCTAATCAAGTTGTAGAAACATCTCAAGGATGATCAATGGAAACAGGATGTACCTGAGCTCCAATTTCGAGTCTCATAGTAAAGGGTCTGAATACTTATGTAAATAAGGTATTTCTGTTTTTTATTGTTAATACATTTGCAGAAATCTCAAACCTGTTTTCGCTTTGTCGTTATGGGGTATTGTGTGTAGGTTGAGGAATTAATTTGATACATTTTAGAATACGGCTGTTCGGTAACAAAATGTGGCAAAAGTTAAAATACTTTCAGAATGCACTGTACACACACAGACCAACAGCCTGTCTGGGGTGGGCTTCCACTGATCTTTCTACTCATTTATGAAGGTAGCAACCCTTTCATTAAGGCCACTCTAACTGCTCGCCTGCTATCAGTGTCTTTATATCCTCAAGATTCTTGACCTTTTGAGAACCACACCACCGATCAAAAATACATGCTTCCCTTAGGGGGGATCCGGTGTATGTGACAATACATCTACACTGAGTATACAAAACATTAAGAACCAGGTGAAAGCTTTGACCCCTTTTTGATGTCACTTGTTAAATCCACTTCAATCTGTGTAGATGAAGGGGAGGAGACAGGATTGTGTACGTGTGCCATTCAGAGGGTGAATGGGCAAGACGAAAAAAAATGTATGTGACTTTGAACAAAGTATGTTCGTAGGTTCCAGGTGCACCGGTTTGTCTCAAGAACTGCATTCCACAGGGATGCTGGCCCATGTTGACTCCAATGCTTCCCACAGTTGTGTCAAGTTGCAACCTTCAAGGTCCTCAATGGTGTCATCATTGCCCTTGATTCTAAGCAATGTTGTGCTGCTATTTTTGTAGACTTGGCCAAAGCTTTTGATACGGTAGACCATTCCATTATTGTGGGGTGACTCAGGAGTATTGGTGTCTTTGGCCTAGTTCGCTAACTACCTCGAGTGCAGTGTATAAAGTCAGAACATCTGCTGTCTTAGCCTCTGCCAGTCACCAAGGGAGTACCCCAAGGCTCGATCCTAGGCCCCACGCTCTTCTCAATTTACATCAACATAGCTCAGGAGTATGGCTACAGTACTTGGGAGTATGGCTAGACGGTACACTGTCCTTCTCTCAGCACATATCAAAGCTGCAGGCTAAGGTTAAATCTAGACTTGGTTTCCTCTATCGTAATCGCTCCTCTTCCACCACAGCTGCCAAACTAACCCTGATTCAGATGACACCCTACCCATGCTAGATTACGGAGATGTAATTTATAGATCAGCAGGTAAGGGTGCTCTCGAGCGGCTAGATGTTCTTTACCAGTCGGCCATCAGATTTGCCATCAATGCTCCTTATAGGACACATCACTGCACTCTATACTCATTTTGTAAACTGGTCCATGTCTCAATTGTCTCAAGGCTTAAAAATCCTTCTTTAACCTGTCTCCTCCCCTTCATCTACTTTGATTTGAAGTGGATTTAACAAGTGACAATAAGTAATCATAGCTTTCACCTGGTCAGTTTGTCATGGAAAGAGCAGGTGTCCTTAATATTTTGTACACTCAGTGTGTGTGTCTCTATATGAGTTCAGACTAGGAATTAGACAGGGTTCAGGTCATCGCCTCTCAGTTTCACGGTTGACAAGTCGTTTTAATCTGTGTGCATGTTTAGCCAACTCCTCTGGTGTGTGGAGGTAAGCTGTTTATGCATTTTGCAGTGGAGGGATCTCTTAAGACAAGTGTAAACATCCTAGAAGGCAGGCTGAGTCAGTCGGTCCCAGCCCCCCCCCCCCCTATTTCCACAATTTTCTTAAACAATGTGACATCTGCCACTTCGCTTCCTCCTTTCTATTTTTAAAGCCTGAGTGACTACAGCAATTTGTCCACAAGCTGTTGCTGCTAGGCTCAGGTACATGGCTTGTCCTGTAACAACCCCCTGGGAAGAAGTCAGGCTAAAGCTAACACGTCCTCAACAAATCCCCTCACAAGTCTCCACTTCTTCCCTTTTAATAAGCCACAACATTTTCAGGCCTTGGACTTACTTCCTGGACACTGATTTATCCTAGTCCTGGGCTAAGAAGCTATTTCAATGTAGAATCTCTTGAATATCTCTTATTCCAGGATTAGTCTTTGTCTGGGAAACTGCCCCTAGATGCAGAAGATCACGAGATGCATTGCTGGTACTGTAAGTGCATAAGGTAACGTGATGACTCTGTACTGAAACCACTTCATTACCAAGACATGTACACTATTGAGTCATGAAGTCATCTCATCCATTATTGATGCGTTCAGAGAAGACTCTCTTAAGTGGATGTGTCACAGCGATGATATGATGATTAGGCCTTCTTGTTGGCATATGGGGTTGGCTCAGCCCCAAATTGGAGAAACGAATGTCCCTCTCTCCACTTCAATGTCTGACCAAACCTGGTGGCCGATCTTTTATGATTATTTCTCTCAATATTTTCTCGTGGATATCATCGCTTTTTGGCCAAACTTTCTGTCCTTACTGTCATATGTTACTGATGTACAGTGTTATCCATGGCATTATGTGAGACTCATTTGTGTGGCTTTGTCTGTTCTCTCTTCCACTGTATAGATACATCCCAAAGCTAAGCTCTGGTTTTGGGTGTTCCCAAGCAGCATGGCCTCCCTGGCTGAATCCCAATTTGTATTTATTTATTTTATTTAACCTTTATTTAACTTGGTTAGTGAGTTAAGAACAAATTCTTATTTACAATGACGGCCAATTATGCGCCGCCCTATGGGACTCCCAATCACGGCCGGATGTGTGACAGCCTGGATTCGAACCAGGGACTCTAGTAACACCTCTTGCACTGAGATGCAGTGCCTTAGACCGCTGCGCCACTCGGGAGCCCAGTGGCACCCTATTCCCTATGTAGTGCCCTGGTCAAAAGCACTGCACTACATAATGAATATGGTGCTATTTTGGACGCAGCCCATGTCCGCTATTCCTACTTCCCATTGCTCTACCTGGCGTTCATCTCAACCCGCCTCGCTACGTGGTTCAACAGCAAATTTAATGGAATTTGAAACAATCCAATGTTTGTCAGAGACAGCAATGGAGCCGTCTTTATTGTGCTGACAAGTCAAGCCATGTCTCCCTCCTTCATAAAATAGGCGGTCAGTCATATTTCCTGGAATTGACAAAGACCGCTGGGTAACAATAGATTTGTTTAGTTGTTAAACAGTGTGCATCCACTGTGGTTAATCAGTTTATTTTTAGTTTTACAGTATGTGATTTTCCACCTCATGGCGAACTAACTTAGTGGTTGTAGTGCTAATGTTCTATGGGATTAGCATATAAATGCTCCTCTTCATGTCTGAAGTAGTTGAAACAATCACCCATTTTATTTTATATTCTTCTAGTGATTGCTAGTTAATTGTTGCTGCCATGTACTAGTGTTTCTGGATAGGGGGGAACTTCACCATTTCTCCTGTGTGTGTGTGTGGTTATACCAAGAAGCTCCATTTTATTTATTTATTTTCACAGCAGTTATGGTTTTTGTCACCTGGAGTGAAAGACAATGGACAACAGACAGGTTGCATTTGCTCTTTGTTCTGATGGAGAGGAGATTCATCTGCTGATCTTTTGACCCGCTTCCCCCTTTCTTCTACCTTGACCTCTTGACCTGCCAAATAAATAGCCAAAGGCCACCCCTTCAGCCAGGCAGCCTCAAACAGATGTCCAGGACCACAATGAGGAGGAGACAAGAGGGGGAAGCTGCTCTTTTTATAACACCACGCTCAATAAAATGTCAGCCAAAGACCTCGTCTCCATTGTATCCTCTAAGCCTGATTTGAATTAGAGCTGGGAGGCAACATAAGCTACCCTCTGTCCTTATGTAAAAATTCAATGCCGTTTCACCATTGTGGACACCCTTAAAATGTCTCCACTGGCTTATGTGGCCACTGCCACGTTTTTCTTTAACTCTGTCCCCAATCTGGGAGAAGTAGTGCCGGAAAGAGGGAAGAGTAGTTTCCCTTGGTCTTCCTTGGCTTATCACACAATAAAGGGCCTTTTGTAGGAAGCATGAGACTGAGGAGAGGGCCCAGGCCTGTTTGGGGGAGGGCGTGGCTGTCTGATCTGGGAGCTCCAGGCTGGTCTTGTGAGCGGTGGGCCGGCTCTCTGATCTGGGAGCTCCAGGCTGTCTTGTGACGGGGGCTGGCTGTCTGATCTGGGAGCTCCAGGCTGGTCTTGTGAGCGGTGGGCCGGCTCTCTGAGCTGGGAGCTCCAGGCTGGTCTTGTGAGCGGTGGGCCGGCTCTCTGATCTGGGAGCTCCAGGCTGGTCTTGTGAGCGGGGCCGGCTCTCTGATCTGGGAGCTCCAGGCTGGTCTTGTGAGCGGCGGCGCGCCTGAACTCCCCTGGACCCTCCCTGGAGGAGGAAACTGGAGATATGGGTTCGGTTCCAGACACAGATGTTCTTTTTGAGAAAGAAAGCCCATTCAGGAGATGGAGATCTGTGCGCCATGTTCCTCCATTGTGTGCCTGCTGCCAGCGGTCCACACATGGAGAAGTGGTTAGAAAGACGCCGGTCCTCCTTTGGTCTTCACTGAGTTTAATGTAAAACCTCTGTTCTGTCCTTGGCTCTGCCTGCACTCTATTTTAGGGTTTCTTGGAGAGATTTGTCCTCTGTCTGAAATTAGGTCCCTATGATAACTACAGAAGAAATAGACATTTATGGAAAGCCAAAGGGGTCATAATGCTGAGGTCATTGCGCATAAATGTGCTTAGATGTCAATGTAATGACCCTCTGGCTTTCCATACATTGTCTATGTTTGTTAGTGACTGCACTATTCAGACGTGTTTCCAGAATGGATAACCATATCTCTTATGGATGCACAGCCTGAAAGCTTGGCTTCTACTGTATCACCCGGTAGCGGCGGCATACAGACAGGAACAAAAAATATCTGTAAAAGATCCCCACTGGAGTCACCACCTCTGCTGCAGGAACTGCTGAGTTAGACAGGCACCCACACATGTTTCTCCGCTCAGATTGAGCTTTATGGGCATGAAAATACAATGTGTAGATATTGCCATAGCGGTACAGCATTTCAGTAAATACAATGTGATAATGAAATAGTTAATTTCTCTCACGCACACACTTGAGAATACACACACGCGCATACCCACACAGTCTGTGCTAGAGTCATCTTGTTCACCAGTCATGCATCTTGAAAGCGTAGAAGTGAAGGGGCCTTGAAGAATGAGCAGGCTTAGCAAAGAGAAACACGACAGAATGCCCCCCCCCCCCCCCTTATCTCCTTTGTCCACTTCCTGACCCGCTACTGTCCCCCCTCTGTCCAGTGCACACTGCCCCCCTGATCCTCGGCCCCTGCTCCTCCTGGCCCATGTGGCTGCCTTACTGGTGGGTGTAGTGTGGAGCCTCCGGCTCTGACAGATATGGCTGCAATGCGGTTATGATTTTTTTTTTTATGCACATTTTTGAGGGGGGTTCTTTAGTTTTTTGGGTTAGAATGAAATGGAGCATAGTGCAAGTCTCTGTAGGCCTAGGCATCTCATTTTTATAATGGTTGAGTCTGGAGGGGCAGTACGCATGCAGCAATCCAAAGTTAGTCTATTGAGCTCAGGTTGGTCTGGAAATAGACTGTGCCTGCCTGACACTGTTTTGTTTAGTTCTTTTAGTCATGAGTCACTGACCCAAGTAGAGCAAATACAGTTTTAGCCAAAGTGGACACCCATGAAGAATGGAAAAGGGTTATTCACCGTGTTTTCAAAGTCTTTGAATCATAGGCTATAATATTGCTCATTATAATGCTACATTTTAAGCATGATTCTAATTACACAATCAGCTCCGTAATCAAAATGATGGCTTGGGGATTTACATCAAATATGTGCAATATATCAGGATGTGGAGGATTGTATTGTATCCATGTAAATACTGTGATGTTGCGTGTGTGAGTCCTGAGATAGAAGCCTGTATATCTTACTTTTTAATCAGGTCATTTGTGTGTGTGGAGGAAGCTGCGGTCTTCCCTGGGGTGCTGTGATTTGTTCTGTTTAACGACGTGTCACAGGAGAGGTGATGTATGGTCACCTGGACATGTGGCGTAGGCATGAGTGGAGAGGTCTGAGGCCTCAGACACATACATGTAGACACCTGCAGTGCATAGGAGAGAGCTGACCCACAGAGAAAGGCCTAGACAGACCTGCTCTCTATAGTGGGTAGTAACAAAGGACTGTCTCTGAAAGCTGATACCCTCCCCTCGCTTTCACTCATACACGATGTGGGCAGATGCCTTGTGGTTCTCTACTGCTGTGGCCCAAATATTCATAAATGGCTTCTTCTCTTTATCATATCCTGCATGACTTATGATCCGGCTTACTGTTAAGCGCTTTGGGGCAACTGTTGATTCTACTCAAATGCCTGGATATGTCAACGCAATAATGTGAATAGCCAAAACTAACATTCGGTTTCACCTATAGACCTACTGAGTAGTCAAAGGAAAAAGGACGAGGAACTTGGCAGTTTCAGTATTGAGACACAAGATTGAAGACCCAGAGAGAGAAGGTAAAGTCTTCTCATGCTTTATTGATTTCAAAAAATCTTTTGACTCAATTTGTCAAGAGGGTCTGCTATACAAATTGATGGAAAGCGGGGATGGGGGGAAACATGTAACATTATAAAATCCATGTATACAAACAACAGGTGTATAATTGTCAAAAAACACACTTCTTTCCACTGGGCCGTGGGGTGAGACAGGGATGCAGCTTAAGCCCCACCCTCTTCAACGTATATATCAACGAATTGGCGAAGGCACTAGAACAGTCTGCAGCACCCAGCCTCACCTTACTAGAATCTGAAGTCAATGTCTACTGTTTGCTGATGATCTGGTGCTTCTGTCCCCATCCAAGGAGGTCCTACAGCAGCACATAGATCTTCTGCACAGTTTCAGTCAGACCTGGGCCCTGACAATAAATCTCAGTAAGACAAAAATAATAGAACACACGAAAAACTATACATACCTCTGCCTAAACATCAGCGCCACAGGTAACATTCACAGCTTTGTGGAAGATCTTGGAGACAAGGCAAGAAGGGCCTTCTACGCCGTCAAAAGGAACATAAAATTCAGTATACAATTTTGGATCTGGCTAAAAATACTTAAATTAGTTACAACCATAAAGGGCAATGGGTTCTATGATGTCTGGGGTCAAATTGAGACTCTGCATGCAGAATTCTGCAAAAATATACTCTGTATACAACGTAAAACACCAAATAATTCATGCAGAGCAGAATTAGGAAAATGCCCGCTAATTATCAAAATCCAAAAAAGAGCCGTTAAATTCTACAACCACCTAAAAGGAAGCGATTCCCAAACCTTCATAACAAAGCCATCACCTACAGCGAGATGAACCTGGAGAAGAGTCCCCTAAGCAAGCTGGTCCTGGAGCTCTGTTCACAAACAGACCCCACAGAGCCCCAGGACAGCAACACAATTAGACCCAACCAAATCATGAGAAAACAAAAAGATAATTACTTGACACATTGGAAAGAATAAATATGAGAAAATAAAAAGATAATTATTTCCAATGTGTCAAGTAATTAACAAAAAAAATAGAGCAACCTAGAATGCTTTTTGGCCCTGAACAGAGAGTACACAGTGGGAGAATACCTGACCGCTGTGACTGACCCAAAATAAATGAAAGCTTTGACTATGTACAGACTCCGTGAGCATAGCCTTGCTATTGAGAAAGGCCGCCTGGCTCTCAAGAGAAGACAGGCTATGTACACACTGCCCACAAAATGAGGTGGGAACTGAGCTGCACTTCCTAACCTCCTGCCAAATGTATGACCATATTAGAGAGACATATTTCCTTCAGATCACACAGACCCACAAAGAATTTGAAAACAAATCCAATTTTGATGAACTCTCATATCTATTGGTTGAAATACCACGGTGTGCAATCACAGCAGCAAGATGTGTGACCTGTTGCCACAAGAAAAGGGCAACCAGTGAAGAACGCCATTGTGTAAACAACCCATATTTGTTTATTTATTTTTCGTTTTGTACTTGAACTATTTGCACATCTCTATTCCTTTGGAACTTTTGTGAGTGTTATGTTTACTGTTCATTTTTGATTGTTTATTTCACTTGCTTTAGCAAAGTAAACATATGTTTCTCATGCCAATAAAGCCCATTGAATTGAGACATTGGGAAAGAGGGCAGGACCTGGCTGCTGAACAGCCCCTAAGGGCCAGTCACAGGAGGAGACAACAGGATGTGACCCTCTGTCACTACCTCCATATTGTTTTCCGCTGTAATTACCTGGGAACGTGGGCTTTGAGGAGTCCTCCTCAGATCTGGCCCCAGATTAAGGCTCTGGGATGGGGAGGGTGATTTCATTAGCCTCCCATGGCCTCTGGTGCCCTGTGGGCACAGGGTATTTCGTGTTTGTACCCTTTCTCATTCTCTACGGCTTAACTTTCACTACAGATGCCTGCTGAAAAATCAATGCAGGCTGGGAGACTGAGGGGGGAGTGAGACTGAGCTAGCTGCAAGGTGGGGTTGGGGCCCTCCTAAAATGGTTGGAACCTGAGTGAAGGGGAAAGCGATATCATGTGGACCAAACCTATAAAGACTTGAGTCACAGTTTGACTTTCAGGAGCAAAAATGTAAACTACACCGACAAAACATTTTTTTTTTTTTTACAAGAGTTAGGGCCCAGATTCTTGTTACCAAATTTGAACAAGCATAGCAAAGCATTGATAGATCGATTTACCTCATGGCAAGAGTGACTACAGTAGAGGTTTTGCTATAGGCAGTGACCCTCTACAGCGTTGTCACTCTCCTCAGCGCCCAGTCAGGTGTAAACATGTAATTAACCTACCTCTTCCCTATACCGCCCAACCCCTCCATTGTCAGGTACTGGATCCTCCCACACCCCCGCCTTGTCTCCAAGCCCAATGTCATTCTGCCATCACTCAATAGATTTGGGTATGAGGGATGTGTGAGGAAATGTTTACCCATGATGCCGCAGGGTAAAACCACAAATACAACCAATCACCATCAGCTTTCTTCAAAAAGGGGACATATCTTCGCGCCCAAATAGCGATGGCATGTCATCGCCGGTATTGTTGCCACAATGAGCACTGGGAATGTGAAGTCCTCCTGATTATAGTGCTGCACTCTGTTTGTTTTGTCTTTTTGAGGTGTCAGTTTAGTTTGGTAAGGAGGAGTTCTCCTACTTAGTATATTGTCGGTATAGACTTGTGTTGCACCAGTCTGGGTGGGGTCTGCTGAGGCTGCTGCAGCCTGCATGCGTAATGATGGGAGGGTGTGTACATCACTCTCTCCCTCTCTCTCTGCAGTGTCAGAATGCTGACGAATCCCAACAGCCTGAGTCATTAGCAGATAGGCCTGAAAAACAGCCATTAAAAAGACATGTGCATCTCTGGTCAGAAACTCCAAAGTATGTGCCTATCTGCATAATTATGTCTCTTTTTAGTTGGGGTTAGGCTGTCGCTTTGAAGACGGGCTCCTGGCAAAACGTCAGTGAGCGGAGCTCTTCATGCTCCACAAGTGTCTGAAGTGTTGTGCGCCTACAATGGTTTTCAGCTAGAAGGAAGTGATGCAATTGAATTGGGCATTGCCTGATGCGTTCGGACATCCCACGTTGCCTCATTCTCCAGCTTCATAGCATATTTTCATTTACGTTTACTATCACCATCCACAAACTGAGTCAGTGAGGTAACAGTTCAACCCCATTGTAGAGAGTCATCCTTTGTAAGAGATATCCTTCTCTCTGGGTTCCTGTGAGAGCATGTTGCTTTTTAAGGATGGTGGTTTGAAATCATTTTACTATTCGAATAGCTGCATGAATTCTTGTCAGATATCCGGATATTCTAAATACGTGTTTTATTTTTTTTAAACGTACGTTTTTAACCTGAGCACTGCTGCGCAATGGAGAGAGGCTGGCGTTCTATTGCTGAAGCTGCGGAGGGGCCGGTTTGTATGAGATAGAATTGTGCAGAATAAGTGAGAGAGCAAGAAGCCAACGCAACCCGACTACAGCCAAGTCTAGCGAACTTGTAGCAGCCATAATGTTACTTATCATTCCATGTAACAGTGCCTGTCTTGACTGGAGTAGCCTAATCTAGCCAGCTATAGCTAGCTAGGCTAATTTGAGGCTACATGCTATGCTTTCTCCCCAACCACATTCAGATAAAATAACAGCCTACCTGTTGGTTGTGTGTTGTAGCCTAATCCTCATTTCGCTAACTTTTATTTCATAATTATATTCCATATTGCATTGGTGGACTCTCACTCCACTTGCTACACATTGAGCCTCTGCCGCTTTGATTGGCCATCATAAACAACAAGCGTGAAGGCTACCGGTTGTCTACCGGTCTTTTAAAAAGTTTGTTTTATTAAATTAATTTGAAAAGTCATGGTGTATCTTGTATGTAACAATGTCACATGGGTATTTTAATGTAGAAAAAGCCTTTTCAGTGTTAAAATGGGACTAATTGTTTATCTCTCGCAAAAGTGAATACTCAGAATATTCCAATATCCGAACGGACGTTAGTATTCGAATACTTGTGTAATAACCCGTACACAACCCTACTTTTTATGTATTGCGATACCCCGCCACTGATCGCTGGCCCGTAAGCCCCAGCCAGAGCCAGTCTTCATTCTGCTGACCCACTGTGTCCCGGGGCCTTGGCTCAGACCCACTCTCACATTCTCCTTGTGACTGACCAGCTGCTCTGCTGCCTCCACTTTGTCCTCCATCATCCCTCTATCTTAGGGAGTTGTCATTGGCAGTGCTTAGAAGGGAGTTAGTTTGTTGGTGACAATAGCTATTTACCCATTTCCGCACTACATCCGTGCAAGCCAATGCATGCTCGCAGCAGAGAAGCTTCAGAACTGAGACTCAACACACGATTGAAATAAGAACGTACAACTGTACTAATGGCAGTACAATATGAAGAAACTGCTTCTCCAATAAAAATCCCTGATCACACTTTTAGGCGATGTGATGGTGACGTTGGCTAGCATACTCGTGCGCAGAAACACGTCATTGGGTCAAACAGTTGTGTCGCGCTAAACTGCGCATGTGCAGGCCGTTAAATGAAAGGCTCTCCTTCGATATATTTGTTGTTTTTGACAAAAATGAAAATGTCACTTTCACAAGGTTGTAGTAATGGCAGGTTCAGCTACTTAAGACATTGGCTCAAATCTAGGTTTGTCTTTAACAACTAAGGACACATTTTTCACTTCTCCAATGGCTTGCCAAACCCCGGTCTGGTCTGTCGAGTGCTTTGCGACGAGTTCCCGGAAGTACCGTGATTCTGGGTTGACTTGTCAATTCTCCCTTTGGAAATTACAGGAAGGAATGGAACCATTGGTCTCTCGATTTTATGACTTGTCTGGCACAAGCATACATTGGCTTGCACGGATATAGCACGATAATGAACGAGGCTATTACACATAGCACAAAGGAATAACTGAGGAGAGCAGATATGAGATTGGTCTGAGACTCATTGTGTAAGGGTGGCATCCTAAGGTGTTTCTGTGATGAAACGGGTCCTGGCTGCCGACATACTCCTCCAAGCCTCTGAGTAGAGATGCTGCTGCTTCACGTTCTTTGCAGTCAAGATGTTTACACGGGGCTAAAGCATCCATCTACAAGTGGATTATCTCAGCTGTCACAACTCCAGGCACGAGGCGGGAAAAGATGGCTGCTCTTCCTCAGAAGAGCTCACTGGCTGTTAAGACTGTCAAGAGAACCGTCTTTAAGCAGTTCAAACGTCGGAGGGCTGTCTGGCTGCAGTGAAGATGCTCTCGGCTGTTGACGTTGATGTTTTTGTCCATTTGCCTGTGGCTGGTGTTTTTCCTGGGGATCGTTAGGGATAGATGAACTGAGCAGTGTGATGGGCACTTTGAGAGCATGAGGATCTCTTTCTGCCTCGGCTCTCAGGATAGTAAATGTGTTTATCGGCTGCCTGTCTAGTTAGAGAGACTGCAGACCATTAGTAACTCTGTCTAGATGCTCATGCTGTTCTGAGATGAGCAGTGAGCATCCCTAAACAGTTTTATGTTACAGCCTATGATATGGAGGTATTACACTTATAGTGCACTCCAGTGATTAAACTTTAAACAATGTGGTTATCAGGGTCATTTCTTTCATACTCAAGTGCTCACCACCATCGAGCTGAAGGCCTAAGAGTGTGTCCTGTTTAGTCTTAATACCGTAACTTACTTATGCCTATATTTCAATATATAGGCTACTGAATCAATCAATCATTAATTAATTCATGACATCACACAGCATAGGAGACATTCATGCTTTGAAATGCAATCAAGCATTTAAGTTTTAAACTAAAATAACAACAAAATGAGCTTTTATATATATATATATATATAACACACTACCGTTCAAAAGTTTTGGGTCACTTAAAAATGTTTTTAAAAATAAAATAAAAAAATGTGTCCATTTAAAATAACATCAAATTTTCAGAAATACAGTGTAGACATTTAACTTTTTGGGATAGGGGGCAGCATTCAGAATTTTGGATGAAAAGCGTGCCCAAAGTAAACTGCCTGCTACTCAGGCCCAGAAGCTAGGATATGCACATACTTGGTAGATCTGGATATAAACACTCTAAAGTTTCCAAAACTGTTAAAATAATGTCTGTGAGTATAACAGAACTGAAATGGCAGGCGAACCAGGAAGTGCTATTATTTTGAAATGGGTGTTTTTCCATTGAAAGCCTATCCACCATTTAAAGGGATAGGACCCAGATTCCATTCCCTATGGCTTCCACTAGCTGTGAACAGTCTTTAGACATTGTTTCAGGCCTTTATTCTGAAGAATGAGGGAGAATGAGCCGTTTCAATGAGGCCAGTGGAAAGTCTCCAACCTGTTTGGTGCGCAATCCCGAGAGCGCTTTTCTTATTTTTCTTTTATATTGACGACGCTATTGTCCGGTTGAAATATTATCGATTATTTAGGCTAAAAACAACCTGAGGATTGATTATAAATGGTTTGACATGTTTCTATGAACTTTACGGATACTATTTGGAATTGTCTGCCTCTTGTGACCGCATTTGAGCCATTGGATTACTGAACAAAACGCGCCAACAAAATGGAGGTTTTTGGATATAAGGAGGGACTTTATCGAACAAAACGAACATTTATTGTGTAACTGGTAGTCTTGTGAGTGCAACCATACAAAGATCATCAAAGGTAAGTGATACATTTTATTGCTATTTCTGACTTTCGTGACTAATCTACTTGGCTGCTAACGGTTTGTAATGTTTTGTGCGCTGAGCGCTGTCCTCAGATAATCGCATGGTTTGCTTTCGCCGTAAAGCCTTTTTAAAATCTGACACAGCAGCTGGATTAACAACAAGTTAAGCTTTATTTTGATGTGTTGCACTTGTGATTTCATGAAAGTTAAATATTTATAGTAATTTAATTTGAATTTGGCGCTCTGCAATTTCACCGGAAGTTGTCGAGGTGGGACGCTAGCGTCCATCAGAAGTTTAATGTTGTAAATGACTATTGTAGCTGGGAACGGCAGATTATTTTAAATGTAATATCTACATATGCATACAGAGGCCCATTATCAGCAACCATCACTCCTGTGTTCCAATGGCACGGTGTGTAGGCTAATCCAAGTTTATAATTTTAAAAGGCTAATTGATCATTAGACAACCCTTTTACAATTATGTTAGCACAGCTGAAAACTGCTCTTCAGATTTTAAAGAAGCAATAAAACTGGCTTTCTTTAGACTAGTTGAGTATCTGGTGCATCAGCATTTGTGGGTTCGATTACAGGCTCAAAATGGCCAGAAACAAAATTTTCTTCTGAAACTCGTCAGTCTATTCTTGTTCTGAGAAATGAAGGCTATTCCATGTGAGAAATTGCCAAGAAACTGAAGATCTCGTACAACGCTGTGTACTACTCCTTTCACAGAACGGCGCACACTGGCTCTAACCAGAATAGAGAGAGGAGTGGGAGGCCCCGGTGCACAACTGAGCAAGAGGACAAGTACATTAGTGTCTAGTTTGAGAAACAGATGCCTCAAGTCCTAGACTGGCAGGTTCATTAAATAGTACAGACAAGCTCGGTGCATATGTAGTTGATTTTATTCAAACACATAGGGTGTATCTGTCTATATGGAAAATAAGTTTAAACATTTCGACCAGTCCATTGGTCAAAAGAACAGGATGACTCGGTCGACCAAGATTTTTTAAAGGCGGGGACAGCCCTATTGTGCTGGCTCCATACATGTGTCTGTGAACACATACACATATAGTCACTGTTCTATTACCAATGGCAGTTAGTACCCGTTTGTGTGTCAGATATTACCTATGTTGAAGTTTGAACAGGTCAGGTAAAAACCTACCCAATTATGGTCTCCCCATCAAACCACTGAGGCTGCCGTCTGGAAATAGCATCTCCAGTCCATCAGTAGAAATAGGCAGAGTTGAGGCAGAGTTCATCAGCAACACATGGAATGAAAAGGGTGTTGCTATTATTGGACATTTATGCTGTACTGTATTATTATTATTATTATTAATCACCTCATGGTGGATGTGTTGAGTGCCAGGTCTTTATGCGTCTCATGTATCTGTGAACACATACACACAGTCACTGTTCTATTGCCAATAGCAGTTCGGGATAGGTGGTATCTGACACACAAACATATACTATGTTGAAGTTTGAACAAGTCAGACTAAACCTACCTAATTCTGTTCTCCTCATTGACGACCGTTGGTGAGCAGGCAAGAGGTGAGGCTGGTGGGGAGGTCTTTGCCAGAGTCCCCTTGATGAGCATAGCAGTGTAGATCAGCTCCTGGCCCCTCATCAAAGATACTGGTGTGTGCAGACGCGCAACGCAATGAAGTGGGTTACCTTCTGTATTTGTACAAATGATGAGCCTGTTAAAGCTGTTGCTGCTGACAGGTGTAGGTTGCTGGCCAGATACTTTCCAATATGTGACTGACTGTTCCATTCATAGGAATGCTCATAGCAAGGGCATGTCTGCATAATGCTGATGAGGGCCCTCTTGCTGGTCTTCTCTATGCCCAGTTTGAAGCCGAACATGCAGCATCTCGAGCAACTGCAGCAGGCAATCTTATGAGCTGGTGTTGACTGGGAGGACCTGTGACAGGGTGATATAATAGACAGCCAAGTGGTAAATTGCACTTCACACCCAAAATAATTAGTAGGAAACAACTTTGCCATATTAGGTTGTCGTCAAATTTATTTAGAGAGATGGCAGTGTTGCCATTTACTGTTACTAGCAAAGTTTGTCAAAAATAGCAAGCAATGCTATTGTTAGCTAGCTAAAATACGGTGGTCCCCTCAATCTCAGTTAGATGGCTAAAGTTATTCTGCTTCTAAAGTCAATCTGGTGACATCACAATCAGGACAAAAGGTTTTCCTACTAATTATTTACTTTATTTTGAAATGTTATTGTGTTTCCAAGCCAAATCCACATTTTGTATTGAGGTATTCTAATGATAGCTAGCCAGCCAGCCAGCTAGTTGGTAGCTACAGTATCTAGTAAATGTCAGCTATGCTGGCAACGATAATGATATACATCGACTGTTGGTTATGCATCTAGTTATGGTCTAGCTACCGGTATACTCACAACCACTGGGTACCAATGAACTCCAACCACCTATTCCGCATAGGGTCCTTCAGCTGGGCATGTCAACCATAGTTGTTGGCGGTGCATCCTGCTGGAATCATGCGTTGCATGGTCAATCCGTAAAGGTCTTTTCAGTCTCAAACGGCTGTGCTCCTTTGAATGGGTTGGGGGCGTTTGACAGAACAGAGCCTCATTCAATGATAGGAAGTGAAGTGGGCGTAGGGGCTTGGCAAAAGGGACCATGATTTGTTGATATAATTGTAATCCCAACCTTCATTTCCTTGTTGTGACACACTAAGTTTTCAATATCTGTTTGTATACAAAATGGATGCACTAAAAATTGATGAATCCAATGGTACAAACCAGAATTCTATAGCTCAATCACACAATGTCTTTAAAAGGGGATAGAAGTGTAAACCTCACCGGTGATATGGTGGGACTCATTGGCTTAATATATCCTATACATTCTCAGCATGCTAGGACACATGGGCACAGTGTGTCACCTAAGGTGGCTAATGTGAAAATCATTTCAGAAGAAATCACTCTTTAGACACAGGGATTTGTAAAATTATTCTTAGACAAGAGCCAAGTATTCATACCCCTTGACTTATTCCACATTTTGTTACAACCTGAATTCAAAATTTATTTGGTTTGTTTTTGGAAATGTTTGCAAATGTATTAAATGAAATACAGATATCTCGGTTACATAACTATTTACACCCCAGAGTGTAGGAGCACCTTTGGTGGTGATTTAAAGCTTTGAGTTGTCTTGGGTATGTCTGTATCAGCTTTGCAAATTTGGGGATACACATATTTAGCAGATGTTATTGCGGGAGTAGAGAAATGTGTTCCTAGCACAAATAGTAGAGTAATAACTAGAAATACACACAACTCAAACTAAAATAATGGAATTAAGAAATATTAGGATGAGCAATGTTGGAGTATAAATGTATACAGTACCAGTCAAGAGTTTGGACACCTACTCATTCAAGGGTTTTTCTTTATTTTTACTGTTTTCTACATTGTAGAATAATGGTGAAGACATCAAAACTATTAAATAACCCGTTTGGAATCATGTAGTAACCAAAAAAGTGTAACCATATTTGGTATAAAAGACGAAGTCCATATTAGGGCAAGAACAGAACTACAATAGCCAAACAAAGAAACACTTGAATGGGGTGGTGTCCCAACTAGAGGTCGACCGAGTTACGATTTTTCAACGCCGATGCCGATTTAATCGGACTATTTTTATTTTTTCATTATTTATTTATTTAATATTTATTTTTTGGTATATATTTGTAATAATGACAATTACAACAATACTGAATGAACACTTATTTTAACTTTAAATAATATCTAAAATCTATTTAGTCTCAAATAAATAATAAAACATGCTCAATTTAAATAATGCAAAAACACAGTGTTGGAGAATAAAGTAAAAGTGCAATATTTGCAATGTAAAAAAGCGTTTAAGTTCCTTGCTCAGAACATATGAAAGCTGGTGGTTCAATTTTCCCAGTTATTAAATATTCCCATTAAGAAGTTTTAGATCATAGTTATTATAGGAATTATGACGCGTCGACTATTTCTCTCTATACCATTTGTATTTCATATACCTTTGACTATTGGATGTTCTAATAGGCACTTTAGTATTGCCAGCCTAATCTCAGGAGTTGTTAGGCTTGAAGTCATAAACAGAGCTGTGCTTCAAGCATTGCTAAGAGCTGCTGGCAAACGCAGTAAAGTTTGAATGAATGCTTATGAGCCTACTGCTGCCTACCACCGCTCAGTCAGACTGCTCTATCAAATATCAAATCTTAGACTTAATTATAATATAATAAACACAGAAATATGAGCCTTTTGTCATTAATATGGTAAAATCCAGAAACTATCATTTCGAAAACAAAACGTTTATTCTTTCAGTGAAATACGGAACCGTTCTGTATTTTATCGAAAGGGTGGCAACCCAAGTCTAAATGTTGCTGTTACATTGCACAACCTTCAATGTTAAGTCATAATTATGTAGGATTCTGGCAAATTAGTTCACAGTTGCAATGAGCCAGGAGGCCCAAACTGTTGCATATACCCTGACATGCGTGCAATGAACGCAAGAGAAGTGACACAATTTCCCTAGTTAATATTGCCTGCTAATAGTAATTTATTTTAACTAAATATGCAGGTTTAAAAAAATATACTTCTGTGTATTGTTATAAGAAAGGTATTGATGTTTATTGTTATGTACATTCGTGCAACGATTGTGCTTTTGTTATATCATCACCCGTTTGGCGAGGTAGGCTGTGAATCGATGATTAATTAACACGCACCACATTGATTATATGCAACGCAGGACAAGCTAGTTAACCTAGTAATATCATCAACCATGTGTAGTTAACTAGTGATTATGTGAAGATTGAATGTTTTTTATGAAATAAGTTTAATGCTGGCTAGCAACTAATCTTGGCTCTTTGCTTCACTCGCGTAACAGGTGGTCAGCCTGCCACGCAGTTTCCTCGTGGAATGCAATGTAATCGGCCATAATCGGTGTCCAAAAAGGCAGATTACCGATTGCTATGAACTTGAAATCAGCTCTAATTAATCGGCAAAGCCGATATATCGGTCAACCTCTAGTCACAACTTTTGACTGGTACTGCATGTATGTATAGTTGAAGTCGGAAGTTTACATACACTTAGGTTGGAATCATTAAAACTCGTTTTTCAACCACTCCAGAAATGTCTTGTTAACAAACTATAGTTTTGGCAAGTCGGTTAGGACATCTACTGTGTGCATTACACAAGTCATTTTTCCAACAGTTGTTTACAGACAGATTATTTCACTTATAATTCACTGTATCACAATTCCAGTGGGTCAGAAGTTTATATACACTAAGTTGACTGTGCCTTTAAACAGCTTGGAAAATTCCAGAAAATGTCATGGCTTTAGAAGCTTCTGATAGGCTAATTGACATCATTTGAGTCAATTGGAGGTGTACCTGTGGATGTATTTCAAGGCCTACCTTCAAATTCAGTGCCTCTTTGCTTGACATCATGGGAATTAATGAAATCAGCCAAGACCTCAGAAAAAAAATTGTAGACTTCCACAAGTCTGGTTCATCCTTGGGAGCAATTTCCAAATGCCTGAAGGTACCAAGTTCATCTGTACAAACAATAGTACGCAAGTATAAACACCATGGGAACACGCAGCCGTCATACCGCTCGAGGTAGGCCTTGAAATACATCCACAGAACCGCTCTCCTTGAAGTTCTTGATGATCCGATAAATGGTTGATTTAGGTGCAATCTTACTGGCAGCAATATCCTTGCCTGTGAAGCCCTTTTTGTGCAAAGCAATGATGACGGCACGTGTTTCCTCGCAGGCAACCATGGTTGACAAAGGCAGAACAATGCTTCCAAGCACCACCCTCCTTTTGAACCTTCCAGTCTGTTATTCGAACTCAATCAGCATGACAGTGTGATCTCCAGCCGTGTCCTCGTCAACACTCACACCTGTGTTAACGAGAGAATCACTGACATGTCAGCTGGTCCTTTTGTGGCAGGGCTGAAATGCAGTGGATTTTTTTTGGGGGGGGGGGATTCAGTTATTTGCATGGCAAAGAGGGACTTTGCAATTAATTGCAATCCATCTGACTACTCTTCATAACATTCTGGAGTATATGCAAATTGCCATCTTACAAACTGAGGCAGCAGACTTTGAAAATTAATATTTGTGTCATTCTCAAAACTTTTGGCCACGACTGTTGTCGTTTGCAAACTTGATGATTGAGTTGGAGGCGTGCGTGGCCACGCAGTTATGGGTGAACATCGAGTATAGGAGGGGGCTGAGCACTCACACTTGTGGGGCCCCTGTCTTGAGGATCAGCATAGTTGAGGTGTTGCCTACCTTCACCACTTGGGGGTGGCCCATCAGAAAGTCCAGGACCCAGTTGTACTGGGCGAGGTTTAGACCCAGGGCCCTGAGCTTAATAATGAGCTTGGAGGGTACTATGGTGTTGAAGGCTGAGCTGTAGTTAATGAACAGTATTCTTACATAGGTATTCCTCTTGTCCAGATGGGATAGGGCAGTGCGATGGCGATTCCATCATCCATGGATCTAGTGGGTCTAGGGTGTCGAGTAAGGTGGAGGTGACCAGTGTTTAATAGATCTTAGCACGTTTACTTCCTGTTTGAGTTTCTGCCTATAGGAAGGAAGGAGCAGAATTGAGTCCTGATCTGATTTGCCGAAGGGAGGGCAGGGGAAGGCCTTGTAGCCATCCCGGAAAGGACAGTAACAATGGTCGAGAGTTTTTGAAGTGCGAGGTCTACAGGCAATGTGTTGATAGAACTTCGGTAACGTTTTCCTCAGATTTGCTTTGTTTAAGTCCCCAGCTACAATAAATGCTGCCTCGGGATAGGCGGTTTCCAGGGGGAATATACACAGCAGTGACGATGAACAAAGAGAATTCTCTCGGGAGGTAATGCGGTCGGCATTTGATTGAGGTATTCTAGTTGGGGTGAACAAAAGGATTTGAGTTCCTATACGTTACCACAATCACACCATAAGTAGTTAATCATGAAACATACACCTCCGCCTTTCTTCTCCCTGGAGAGTTCTTTATTCCTATCTGCATGATGTACTGAGAACCCACGTGGCTGTATGGACGGAGACAGTATATCCGGAGTGAGCCATGATTCCGTGAAACAGAGTGTTACATTCCCTGATGTCTCTCTGGAAGGAGATCCTCGCCCTGAGCTCATCCTGCGTTGCTTTAGCTGTATGCTTGGGGTCATTGTCCTGTTAGACTGGGACGAAGATTTACATTCCAAGGTCGTTTACACAGGTTCTGTTCAAGGATAAGCCTGAATTTGGCTCTATTCCGTGTTCCCTTTATCCTTACCAGTCTCCCAGTCACCGCTACTGAAAAGCATCCCATATCATTATCCTGCCACCTCTAGGGCTGTTGCTGTGACCGTATTACTGCCACACGGCAGTCATGTGTCATGACGCCAGTCAAATTCCACTTGACCGTTGAGTCATGGTAATCTCCTCTTATGCACTCTGGACATGCGTTGGTAGTACCTAACTACCATCGGGTCGCTAATGTTCTGGTACTCCGCGCTCTATTGCCCTTCTAAAAATTCTGGCATCTAACCACTCTGACATAAATGCAATTGAAAATCACATCAAACACTTTATCAAAACAAACTCCCCTCACTGTGATCAATCAATTTTAAGAAAGAAGTTCAACAACGGGTTGAACTTGAGTGGAAAACATGGTCGTTGGGGATGTTGTTTCAAAGCCAAACACAACGAAATGGACAGCGCTTTCTAAGGTGATGATTTGATTAATTCAAAACACCCATACAGCATATTTGAGCTTATTAGAGCTTATTAGAGCTTATGCATTCGCATTGGCCTATATTTGACCACTATATCTCAACACTGTGTGTTTCCACCTCCTCAGCGCTCTCCTTCATTCCATTCTCAAGCGTGCAGAGACGAGGGCTTTCAACAGTTTAATTTAAATATGTTTTGTTGTGAAAACATTTTACTATCGATGTTCCCGAACAGATTTCACTTGGTTTCCCAAATTAAGCTCTGGGTAGCTGCAATAACAGGTTTGGAGAGCCCATGGCATACATAGTTTGGGTGGATTACCACCTGTCATGCAGCAAGAGGCTGCTTGCTCCTCAGTGATTGACACATGAAATAAGTGTGTTGTTATAAGCCAAGTCATTTCTATATGCAATCCTGTGTGAAAGCAGAGTTTTGATGGTTGCCACTCAAGAGGAGGATCCCAGCTTCTACTATATTTATTTCTCAGCTGCTTATATGAAGCACATGCTCTGCTATAATACCAGAGTAGCCTACCCTAACAACATGCTCTATACACTTCCTGATGAACCAGAGTAACAACATGCTCTATACACTTCCTGATGAACCAGAGTAGCCTACCCCAACAACATGCTCTATACACTTCCTGATGAACCAGAGTAACAACATGCTCTATACACTTCCTGATGAACCAGAGTAGCCTACCCCAACAACATGCTCTATACACTTCCTGATGAACCAGAGTAGCCTACCCAACAACATGCTCTATACACTTCCTGATGAACCAGAGTAGCCTACCCCAACAACATGCTCTATACACTTCCTGATGAACCAGAGTAGCCTACCCCAACAACATGCTCTATACACTTCCTGATGAACCAGAGCCTCCCCAACAACATGCTCTATACACTTCCTGATGAACCAGAGTAGCCTACCCCAACAACATGCCTATACACTTCCTGATGAACCAGAGTAGCCTACCCCAACAACATGCTCTATACACTTCCTGATGAACCAGAGTAGCCTACCCCAACAACATGCTCTATACACTTCCTGATGAACCAGAGTAGCCTACCCCAACAACATGCTCTATACACTTCCTGATGAACCAGAGTAGCCTACCCCACATTATATATATTTTTCCCCCTGCCACTGTTCTTAGTAAAGACAAGATTACATTGAGAATAGTCTGATGGGTGAAAATATGATCACTTGATGAGAGAGCAGCGTGTGCAGCCTGAGGCAAGGAACAGAGCAAGCTTCTTTGTTGTTGACTTTCTCAAGTCATCAATAGCCTAGTCGCATCGTTCAGCCCATATGTTTTGATTTCTAAGTCATTCTAAGAATTGTATCATTCACAACTAAAGTTGCCAAATAACTCTAAATGTAGCATATAACACCTGTTTCAAATTATCACTTTTATGCTCAACATAGCCACTTCATATGCGCACTCGCTTCGGAATGTGAAAAATATCCTTTCTATTTTATTCAGCTTAGTGCAAATATATTTTTCTTACTATAAAACAATGGCACGGGACTTGTAAGCATATATTGTCTGCTAAATGAACTAGCCGATGGCATGGCAAATAGCCAGATGGCATACAGTAGGCCGACTCATGTTCTGTTCTTCTGAAATCCATTTTATTCATATCATAATGTTTCTTTAGACCTGCCTAAAGTAAATAATGGATTTATTGTGATGGTGTATTTTAAATAGATTTATTCAAGTGTCATGTTTCACGGTTGGTATGGTGTTAGACGGGTGATGAGCTGTGCCTGGTTTTCTCCAGATATAGCGCTTTGCATTCAGGCCAAAGAGTTACATTTTTGTCTCATCAGACCACAGAATCTTTTGCCTTATGCTCTGTCTTTCATGTGCCTTTTTGCAAACTCCAGGCGTGCTGTCGTGCCTTTTTCTCAGGAGTGGCTTCCGTCTGGCACTCTCTCCCATAAGGCCCAGATTGGTGAAGTGCTGTATATACTGTTGTCCTTCTGGCAGGTTCTCCCATCGCAGCCAAGGAACTCTGTAGTTCTATCCAAGTGGTCATTGGGTTCTTGGCCAAGGTCCTTCTTGCCTGGTTGCTCAGTTTGGTCAGACAGCCAGCTCTAGGCAGAGTCTGGGTAGTTCCATATGTTTTCCATTTCCTAATAATAGAGACCACTGTGCTCTTGGAAACTTTCAACACTCTGGAAATTGTTTTATACACTTCCCCAGATATATTCCTCATCACAATTCTATCTCGGACATCTACGGACAGTTCATTGGACTTCATGTGGGATCTTTTATATAGACAGGTGTGTTTCTTTCTAAATCATGTCCAAACAGTTGAATTGGCTACAGATGCACTCCAATCAAGTTGTAGTGACATCTGAAGAATGATCAGGAAATTGGATGCACCTGAGCTCAATTTGGAGTGTCATAGCAAAGGGGTGTGAATACTTATGTAAATTAGATTTCTGTATTTAATTTTCTATACATTTGCATAAAAATCTAGCCCGTTTTCAATTTGTCATCATGGTGTATTATGTGTAGATCGGATGACTTTTTTTATTTATTAAATCAATTTTGAATTCAGGCTGTAACACAACAAAATGTGGATTACTTTCTGAAGGCACTGTATGTCCATGTGTGCGTGCCTGATTGTGTGTTTGAAAGAGAGAATGTGTGTGTGTGAGAGGCAGTGTCTTTTTTCTTTCTGAGCGTGTGAGTGCATGTGAGCGATGAATGTCCAGCTGTGCTTTGACTCTGTCCACCAGCCAGCTGCTTCTTGCAGATACCTTTATCCCCCAATCTGAGCTGTTTCTCAAAAGAAGCCCCTTTTCCCGTTTTAAAAACTAGATAAAAACAAAACCTGGATAAACATTGGACAGTCCTCTTCGCTGTCTGTTCCTTTTTTGTTTTCTGTTGTCATTCAAAGGATAGCTTTGTTTCTAATTGTATAGATGGGGTTTGGGGCTGTGGTGTGGGGGGTAATGCTGTGCAAAGACCTTGATTTTGAAGTGGGAGACTGTAACAAGAGGAGGATAGGAAAGAATCCCCTGATTTCTGTCCAGGATAAGTGAAAGAGAGATACAGGCTTTTGTGTACGGTCCAGAAAAGAGATCATTGTTCATGGACCTTGTCATCAACATGCACATGCTTTTTGTTACTTTCCATACCATCCACTTCACCTGATGCCTATACAATGAAAAGGGTATTATGGTGTGTTATACCTCGATTGCACGCAACCCCTAGAGGTGTACACGTACATCCTCACCTCACTGTCTCTCCAACTATTCTCTCACATACCTCCTTCATAGCTCCAGGTCAAAAGTATTAGTCCATATAAAAGAGATGGGGAAATAGGAGGCCCCGATCACTACGGGAGCTTAGCTTCTCATCTGGACTCCCAACCATCCTGTGTCCTGGTCTAGGCTTTCATGGTGGTTACCCTGTTATTACTCTGAACCAGACCCCCCCCCCCCCCCCCCCCAGGTTTGAAGCGCAATGTCAGGGCCTCTGGAGCTACAGGCTGGGTCTTGAATGGAAGTGCTGTTCCTCTCTGGTTACCCTCCCTCCAACCGGCTCAACTCTATCGAAGGCGGGCTAAACCACACATTCTGCGAGGTGCCGTCTTTTGTGGTCGATCGAGGAAGAGGGAGGGAGGGGCGGAGAGAAGGACGGAAGGGCGGTCAGGAATGGAGAAAGAACACATGAGTGGAAGAAGATGTTTTTCTTTTGCTGTTTAGAGGATACGGTCATACAAATCACTAAGTAATGGGTAATGTTTCCCATGTGGCTTTTTCGGCCGGTTTCAAGTCATATTTGTGCTCATCTGACATTTACCTCAATGCACTCCTCAGCTCTCTGCAGTTTGAGGTCTGTAGTCTCTCGGGTCGGTCACTCTGGCAGCAGACATGCTGTCCGATTGTGTGTTCCCTTTCCCGAGGAGATGTCATACACCAGTCAGCTGCATGGAGGAGAAACTAGGATGATTAGAGAGGGGATCATCTGGGGAAATCTCTGCCTGCTGTCCACAATAAGAGCACAGGAAATGTGGTCTTCTGCAGTTGGGTTTGACATGGTGAAATGTGCTTTACTTGAGGGTCCGTACACTGACTGCTCTTGGTAAAGAAAAACTATGCCAGAAAGGAAGTAATTGGTTCTAGTTGACAGTTCTAGTCATGTGTGTATGGACCCTTATGCTCCACAGAGTTCTTATGCAACTTTGACAAGTGGACTAAGCCTCTTACCTTAGTCAATAAATAGGCGTGTGTAATTTAACATGATCCTAGACAACTAAGACTTATAGTATGTTTTCAGCACTAGCAGGCATGGTGTCAATCACACGGCCTGAGGGTATTACCTTATTACATCATGGACTTAGCGATTTACCACCCTGACAGTACTTCATGCGGCTACGCACCGAATCGGGTAATAATGTTAGAGGTGAAGTCACACCACCGTGCGTTACCATGGCGACCGGTAGTCAGGCTATAAGCACTTCAAAAGGTGTCTGAGTCTGTTGGGTTTCTGCCACAGGGGAGAATGCTCTCTTCATTCAAAGCCTGCATAGGAGAATATCTGTCATCTTATGGTTTTGAGATTCATAAAGGGAGATAATGGAATTTTGGACCTAACAGCCCTGAGGGTCATGTGGAGAAAGTCTATTGAGACAGAAAAAAAAGAGAGAGACAGTATTGAGACTTGTCTAGAGCAGGGGTTCTCAACCTTTTCCATTCTGAGGCCCACTGAAACGCTTTAATAAAATCTTCACCATAATTCACCTTTTGAAGAGTAAAATGTGTGGTCAATACACTCCAAATAGGAAATCGTCCAATGTTTTTAATGCTTGTCAAATATTACACACGAGATATTTTGGGCTTGCTGCTGTTATTTTTAACGTAGTTTTATCCCAGCGTTTTCAGAGACCCCCTCTGAAAGCTCTCTAATCCCCCACCCCCAGGGCTCTTAGGCCCCCTGGTTAAGAATCAACTGGTCTAGAGGACAAGTCATGATTTTGAAGATCAAGCCATTGATTTGTGTATACCGCTTAGAGCGGTTATCCTTGAAAACATACATTTAATTACTACATTCAAGTGCTTTGAAGAGCACAGAGCTTTCATCATCTTTTGATATTTTCTCAGTTATAATAACAGGATTAAGAAAATGATCGAACTCGCTGTTATTGTTTCTATAAGAAAGTTGGGAGAGAGAATCAACCTAAGCCTCCTTTGCATCCTCACCCCCTACTGCTTTCTAATCTGTCCAAAATGATTAAGGCAGCCATACACATTGTATTTAGGGTCTAACTGTAGCCTCCCTGAACAGTCTGAAGGGACACATTCAGCCGGTCTGTTTATGGTGATGGAGTATGCAAAAAAGAGGAGACCTATAGCAGAGAGGGACCTTTATGGGCCTGTGGACTCTCTGGTCCTGTGCCAGAACTCTTTAGCTAGCCTCTAATGCTATATATGTTAGCAAGCACTTAGCACTGTCTCTCCCCTCTCCTCCATGGTCTCGCTTCAGTTTGCCTTTTAGTAATATTATATTACCCTACTCCACCAGCCCCGGTGAGGACCCGTCTCTAAGTGATTATTGAAGGGCTGGGCCGTAATATGTTTCCTAGGGACCATTAACTAGTGGTTTCAAAGGAAATGGGGTCATGGCTGAACTGAACTCCACTTACTCAGACATTCTGCCAGAAAGGTCACTGGATAGTCGCGACGTAATTTTTGGGGGTCAGTCTGGATTTATTAGTGGGTTAGGACTATAGGGCCCCTTCATTTCAATTTGATTCCCATTTTAGTACATTTAGCGCCCAGCCTGTATTCAACAACATGTTGTGTCTCAACCGATGGCTGGCACAACACAAAACCTCAGATAATGTAAAGTGGGGTCTAAGCTACAACATATGCATATGAAAACGTGTTTTTAGATATATGACGTTAAAGGTTAAAACATTACAATTGTTATGTTTATTTTTTTGTATTTTAAGAAATTATATAAAATAGTTTGACAGCACTGTTTGTAAGCTTGAAACTCAAGCGTTTATCTTTTCCAGTGATGAAGACATAGATGTCTCATGGTATGGTGGGTAAGCAAAATGGGTCAACTTTGAGAACCTTTTATTTTTATTTAACCTTTATTTAACTAGGCCAGTCAGTTAAGAACAAATTCTTACTTACAATGACGGCCTACCAAAAGGCAAAAGACCTCCTGCGGGGACAGGGGCTGGGGGAAAGAAATGCATATAAATATAGGACAAAACACATCACGACAAGAGATAACACTACATAAGAGACCTAAGACAACGACATAGCAAGGCAGCAACACATGACAACACAGCATGGTAGCAAAACAACATGGTAGCAGCACAAAACATGGTACAAACATTATTGGGTACAGACAACAGCACAAAGGGCAAGAAGGTAGAGACAACTATGTAACACGCAAAGCAGCCACAACTGTCAGTAAGTGTCCACGATTGAGTCTTTGAATGAAGGGATTGAGATAAAACTGTCCAGTTTGAGTGTTTGTTGCAGCTCGTTCCAGTCGCTAGCTGCAGCGAACTGAAAAGACGAGCGACCCAGGGATGTGTGTGCTTTGGGGATCTTTAACAGAATGTGACTGGCAGAACGGGTGTTGTATATGGAGGATGAGGGCTGCAGTAGATATCTCAGATAGGGGGGAGTGAGGCCTAAGTGGGTTTTAAAAATAAGCATCAACCAGTGGGTCTTGCGACGGGTATACAGAGATGACCAGTTTACAGAGAAGTATAGAGTGCAGTGATGTGTCCTATAAGGAACATTGGTGGCAAATCTGATGGCCGAATGGTAAAGAACATCTAGCCGCTCGAGAGCACCCTTACCTACTGATCTATAAATTATGTCTCCGTAATCTAGCATGGGTAGGATGGTCATCTGAATCAGGGTTAGTTTTGGCAGCTGGGGTGAAAGAGAAGCGATTACGATAGAGGAAAACAAGTCTAGATTAACCTTAGCCTGCAGCTTTGATATGTGCTAAGAGAAGGACAGTGTACAGTCTAGCCATACTCCCGAGTACTTGTATGAGGTGACTACCTCAAGCTCTAAACCCTCAGAGGTAGTAATCACACCTGTGGAGAGAGGGGCATTCTTCTTACCAAACCACATTTACCTTTGTTTTGGAGGTGTTCCGAACAAGGTTAAGGGCAGAGAAAGGTTTTTGGACAGTAAGAAAGCTTTGTTGTAGAGAATTTAACACAAAATCCAGAGAGGGGCCAGCTGAGTATAAGACTGTATCATCTCCATATAAATGGATGAGAGACCTTCCTACTGCCTGAGCTATGTTGTTTATGTAAATTGAGAAAAGCGTTGGGCCTAGGATTGAGCCTTGGGGTACTCCATTGGTGACAGGCAGTGGCTGAGACAGCAGATGTTCTGACTTTATACACTGCACTCGAGGTAGTTAGCGAACTAGGCCAAAGACCCCTCGGAGACACCAATATTACTTAGCCGGCCCACAAGAATGGAATGGTCTACCGTATCAAAAACTTTGGCCAAGTCAATAAAAATACCAGCACAACATTGCTTAGAATCAAGGGCAATGGTGACATGATTGGGGACTTTTAAGGTTGCAGTGACACATCCATAACCTGAGCGGAAACCAGATTGCATACCAGAGAGAATACTATAGACATCAAGAAAGCCAGTCAGTTGATTATTGACAAATTTTTGTCTTGGCATTCAAGTCCAAAAAGTTACTTTCTGACCACTTCTTCCATGGGCAAACATGTTTGGAAAGTTTTTAGTTTAAATCCAAAGGTGATTCATTTCAAATGGATTGACTCAGGCTGCTGACAAGGCCTTACCAGACAGGAGCAAACCGAGAACAGGCTGTTCATTGGAGGGAGACAGTGTGAGCATTGAGGACCAGGGGTGAGGAACGGGTGAGGAGGACTGTCAAACTTACTTTCCCCTGTGATGTGTCAGAAGAATGGTCTGAATCTGGTTTGCATTGTTAGGAAAGACTCCTCACACACAGGTGCATGGTCTTGTATCTCTTCCCTCTGAACTCTAGGCCTATTCTCTTGCCTGTGTGTATGTGCGTATGCATTGGCTTTGGACTAGACACCTCATTGTGTGGCCCCTCTCCTCTCAAGGCTGCATGCTTTGTCCCAGGGGCCCCTTAAGCGTCATGCTTTATCCCAGGGTGCCCTCAGGCAGAGGGCTCAGAAGTAATACTGCCTCTTCCCCTCAAATGCTCATCCCCCTGGGCATTACAACAACCCATTCATGTGATTCACCTGTTCATTTTGTCAGTCCTTATTTCAGTTGAAGATTGACATGCCTTTACTTTCAAAACGAGTGTTCACTTCAGTGGAAGCAGAAATATTCATATGGAATTTGCATATGGGCCACACTAAGTTGTTTTTGGGAACCCCCCCATGTAATTACACTTTGTGGGTTTAGCACCGCAGGATCTCTCAACCTCAGAATTTTCTCAAACAATCCATCCGAAGTTTAAGAACTGGGGCCTGCCTGGACAGGCCTACGCCAGGGTAAGCTCACTGTGTGATGGAGCAGGGAGGTGGTGGTCTGACCTGTGTGGGGGCTGATATACGAGCCTCAGCCCCCTCCATCGCTCTCCCATCACTGGTATTGCCAAACAAAAGTACAAAGCCAACAGTCTCACAAGTGTCATTTTTCAGAGCTCTGGGAGAAAATAGGCGGTAGATCTGAAGTGCGGAGTTGATGTCATTTTCCAAAGGGAGTCTATACGATGGAATGGCCCTATTTCACACACAACCGTAGCCTGAATACCTGTTTTTGAGTTTCCAAAGCAAAGGAGTTCTCTCTCCACTCCTGTCCCCTCAGGGCAGACAGACACAGCAGCTAGGAAGGGACTGGAGATAATTGATGAGAGGGAGGTTGAAGGGGTGAAGCAGAGGGTTGAGGATGTAGGGGAAAGGCATAGAGGATGAAAAGACAGAGAATGGCCATTGACTCAATCAACTTTTTTCTCCATCTAACGTCCTTGCTCCTGTGGAGGCTCTAGGGTGGCTGTACATGCTGGATTTGTAGCCCCCCACCACCACACACACACTCTCACACACACACACACACACACTCAGCCCCGCCGGCCAAGGAGCCAAAGCGCAGAACCAAAGGCGTCCAGAGCGAACAGGACTGCTGCTGGATATTACATAGCAGCTGAGTAAATATCATTTCCTTCTAAAGTGTGCTCACATTAATCTCCAGGAACCCCGCTCTTCTATTTGGGTTGCAGCTGAATGAGGGTCCTCGCAGGCCACCATAATGATGCCCGTGGTGATTGATGCCCCACCGCCTGCTCTGCTGGGATTCACTCTTGTTGAAGCGTCGCCATGGCAACCGTCACCATCGGCTATTGTGCCCGCTTGGCAGAGATGACCTAATGCTGATTTGAGGATTATTACATCTCAGTTATTGCCTGGGTGATTATACACTTGAATAATCATCCTGTTGAATGAGGGTGAAATGTATTCATATCACAATGCAATGAGCTGCTTTGGCCTGGCCTGTTTGTGAAGGATTTTGCTACGAGAATCCTATGACTATGTAAACATAAATGGTAGCTTAGATTTGTCATGAAACAACTGGATGCATGAGATAACGAGCAGTATTAGTTCCTGGTGCTTGGGTTTTTCATCATTTGGACGAGTCACAATTTCGCAAGTGTTGGCGTCTATTGAATTTCGAAGGGGGGGGGGGGCATTTGGCCCATGGCCTTGCCAGTAACTTGCAAATGTAGAGGGTGGAGGTCTTCGTTCCGGCTCTGGTCCTCGTTCTATCGGTTCTCTTAGCACGTATGGACCCAGAACTCTATCGAGCATTTGACTTATTAAGCCAGACTTAAGTTCTGGGTTAACCGACATTAGTCAGATATTAATAGGCAGAAATCTGATAATGTTTTTGGCTCATTAAACACAGTGCATTCTACTTTCGCCACTGAAACAAAGCTACTTCAACTGCTACTACAGCATTACAAGAATTTGAGGCCTATTTATTTTATTTAACCTTCATTTAACTAGGCAAGTCAGTTAAGAACAAATTCTTCTTTAAAAAAAAATATATAAATACAATATAAATACAGAACAAAACACACATCACAACAAGAGAGACAACACTACATAAAGATGGACCTAAGACAACAACATAGCAAGGCAATGCTTTAGTCTCTGTTTACTGTTTAAGTATAGCTTTAAATTATGTGTAAGTGGGCATGGCCGATCGGCTGAGACAGACAGAGATATTTTGTGAATCAGCCTATATATATTTTTTATCAGGGTACAGGAAGAAACCAGAGCTCTCTCGGTCAGCAGCCCTCATTCTTCTTGAGCCACAGAGAAAACAAAAGAAAAAGCTGGCCACTAGAGCAGAATTTCCCGTGTGTGTTTACACGCGTGCGTGTGTGTGTGTGGCCATGCCCTAGGTCTGGTGTGTGAGTACCAGCCAGGAAACCGTGACAGGCTAATAGTAGTACAGACATCTGCTCCTCAGAGGTATTGATGTGGCTGTAGTAACAAACAAACAAAGCTGCTCTTGCTGCTCCTGACAAAACAAGAGACTCCCTGCCTGATAACAATACTTGAACATGAGGGACAGGAGAGGGAACTAGCCCAACATCACAGAATTCTGTCTGTGTCTGAATAACCACAGCTGCGTTCTAAATAGTAGTCATTTTGGGTATGGAACATTTAATATGGTATAAATGCCAGGATGTCATACTCATTTCTGCTTTTCATCTACGTATACTGAACAAAAATATAAATGCAACATGCAACAATTTCAACGATTTTACTGAGTTAGTTCATATAAGGAAATCTGCCAATTGAAATTAATGAATTAGGCCCTAATCTATGGAGTTCACATGACTGGGCAGGGGTGTAGCCATGGGTGGGCCTGGGAGGGAATAGACCCATGTCCAGCCAATCAGAATAGTTTTTTCCCCCACAAACGGGCATTATTACAGACAGAAATACTCCTCAATACTCCTCTGCTGTCCAGATGGTTGGTGTCAGATGAAGAATCCGGATGTGGAGGTCCTGGGGCTGCCATGGTTACACTTGGTCTGTGGTTATGAGGCCGGTTGGATATACTGTCAAATTCTCTAAAACAACATTGAGGCGGCTTATGGTAGACAAATGGACATTAAATTCTCTGGCAACCGTTCTGGTGGACATTCCTGCAGTCAGCATGCCAATTGATCGCTCCCTCAACTTGAGACATCTGTGGCATTTTGTTATGTGACACAACTGCACTTTTCAGTGGCCTTTTATTGTCCCCAGCACAAGGTTCACCTATGTAATGATCATGTTTAATCAACTTCTTGATATGCCACACCTGCTAGGTGGATGGATTATCTTGGTCAAAGGGAAATGCTCACTAACAGGGATGTAAACAAATTGCTGCGCCAAATTTGAGCGAAATAAGCTTTTTTGTACGTATGGGAAATTTCGGATATTCTATTTCAGCTCATGAAATATGGGACCAACACTTTACATGTTGTTTATATTTTTGTTCAGTATAGTAGAATTTGCTACACACTGGAGGAAGAGAATCGTATTTCGAGACCCAAATGTCTGAAAACAGCTGATAGCCAAAATGAACGAATTAGATGACACATTCACAGTAGGAGGAGGCTAGAATGCTGATATTAGATGACACATTCACAGTAGGAGGAGCCTAGTATGCTGATATTAGATGACACATTCACAGTAGGAGGAGCCTAGTATGCTGATATTACGATGAAAACAACATCTTCACAGTAGGAGGAGCCTAGTATGCTGATATTAGATGACACTTCACAGTAGAGAGAGCCTAGTATGCTGATATTAGATGACATATTCACAGTAGGAGGACGCTACTATGCTGATATTAGATGACACATTCATAGAGGAGGAGCCTATATGCTGATTTCGATGACACATTCTCAGTAGGAGGAGCCTAGTATCGTGATATTAGATGACATTTCACAGTTAGGAGGAGCCTAGTATGCTGATATTCGATGACACATTCACAGTAGGAGGAGCCTAGTATGCTGATATTTGTAGCTTACTGCATCCATTTTCACTAAATAGTTCTAATTAGTATGATTAGTACACAGTATGCAGTTTAAGTAAAAAGTAGGCAAGACAGATTTCGGACACGGCCATTAACTAAGTTGTGTTAATGTTAATTTTACATTTGAAATGTTTGTACTTTCTCACAGAAAGATGTCTGATGGCTCTGACGTGAATTGAAATTGGAAAATACTCTGTATAAAAGCCAGTTCCAACAGCCTATAATTTTGGGGGGTGTTATACTATGTACAACCCATATCATCATCAAGAGCTTTGACTCTGAGAAGGAAGCATCGCACTCTCACAGACTCACTGCCTCACACAAGTCTCCCCAAGGATGCATGCTCGGTGTGTGAGTAGCCTGAATTTACTCACACATACGCAGCATTACACCAACTCTGTCTACACGCACAGGAATGTTTGGATGCTGCTTTGGTGTCAGTCAGATTTTGAAATATGGTCCATGTGGCTAATGTAGTCATTTTTGGGGGTATAGAACACACTACAGAGTATTGGACAATGCCTGTAATAATGATACTGTCCAGCTTTTGTCAGTCAAGTCTGTGCTTTCTCAAACCAGGCCATAATTGTGGCATTGCCAATTCTTAGCCACACTTGATAAATGTAGCCTATTGTTATTTTCCTGTCACATTGCAGGTGGGTAAGATGGACTATTCACTCTTCCACCTTTAGGGCAGTAGGCCACTAGCTCTAGCCTGGAGGTCCCAGATAGGAGTTTTGGCAAGTTAGCACAACAGATCTGGGACCACCAGGCTACAGTTGCCTCAGTGGCAGGCTAAGTTGTTTAGTATCTTTCTATGTTGTCGTCATAGCTCAACAGACAGTCGGACACTGGGTCCTTCAGTGACAGCTCTGTGGCATCATACTGTAACACTGCGGTGGTAACACATTCTGGCCTCTATCTGCCCAGCTCTGTCACTGGCAAGAGACTGCACTGTTGGAGTTCAGCTCGGTGTCTCTCAAATCAAATGAATGATGAATAGCTTACTATTTATATTCCCACTGGTGTCATTCATTGTCTTTCTTTGTAATAACACATGTTGTGACATGGGTACCACTTAGCTGCAACACGTTGCATAGTGATTTTTATTTCTCCACAAAAATGTTGAATCTGAATCAGCACAATTTTGGGATGTATTTGTACGCACATCTCCTGAAGCTATCATGATATTATGGTCAAACTAAATCTGAAAACTTTGAGCTCTCTCCATTGTGTGAGGTCCTTTTGAACTTAAATTATTTGGGTTGTAAGTAATTGGGCCAAACAAGGCTATGCTGTGCTGGGCTTTTTCCTCTGTGAGGTAGAAGTCATCCTGATCTGCTGGAGGGTCTGCGGCCGTGTGGGTGATGAAACGCTGTGAGGCAGCCCGATGGAATGGAGCTGGTGAGAATCAGTCACGCCATAGGCAGGCCCTCACACTGCATTCATCTGATCTGCCTTTGGAAGGGGGGCAGAGGGCTGGGGGGGCATGGGGCAGAGGGCTGGTGTGAGCGGGAGGTGCAGTATAATATTCAGCAGCAGGGCAGAACTTGAAGCTGACATTATATATATTTTCAATGTAGTTTTTATGTGATGCACGGTGCGACCCAGAAAAAGACCGGTAGGTAAAGATACCTTAATGAAAATGACTCAAAGTGAAAGTCAGTAATATACTACTTGAGTAAAAGTATAAAAGTATTTGGTTATAAATATACTTAAGTGTCAAAGTAAATGCATTTGCTAAAATGTACTAAAGTATTAAAAGAAAAAGTATGATTAATTTCAAATTCCTTATATTAAGAAAACCAGACGGCACCAACTAATCATTTGTGTTTAATGAGTCCGCCAGATCAGAGGCAGTAGAGATGACCAGGGATGTTCTCTTGATAAGTCTGTGAATTGGACCATTTTCCTGTCCAGCATTCAAAATGTAACGAGTACTTTTGGGTGTCAGGGAAAATGTATGGAGTGTAAAGTACATCATTTTCTTTAGGAATGTAGTGATGTAAAAGTAATAGTTGTCCAAAATATAAATAGTGAAGTACAGATACCCCCAAAAACTACTTAAGTCGTACTTTCAATATCACTATGCAATATCTTAACTTTTATACATGTAACATTGCTTGCGCTAAATTGATCGTAATAGATAGCATTTTGAAATTCCCTGCATCTTAAAAAAGCATTTTAATCGAAATCAGAAGTATTCATTTTTAAATGTGGAAAGCATTGTCTAGCAACCAGTATAGTTGGTATGGTAATGAAGATTTCTCAGCCAATTGAATAATCCCACCAAATGTCAGAATACAAGAGACTGGCATGTGATCCAGCTCTCTGCGGGTATTGAGAGCATGTGATCCAGCTCTCTGCGGGTATTGAGAGCATGTGATCCAGCTCTCTGCGGTATGTGAGAGCATGTGATCCAGCTTCTCTGCGGGTTATTGAGAGCATGTGATCCAGTCTCTCTGCGTGGTATTGAGAGCATGTGATCTGGTTAAAGAATTATGAGCCAAGTCCATAATTACCTTCTTGATGCCGTTTATCCAGTCGGTCTTCCTCATATAACGCCATGTTGGGCAGCCCTCCTAACCCATATCTCTACTAGATGGTGAGGCAAGGTACCCTACTAACCCAGATCTCTAGTAGATGGTGAGGCAAGTACCTACTAACCCCAGATCTCTACTAGATGGTGAGGCAAGGGACCCTCCTAACCCCAGATCTCTACTAGATGATGAGGCAAGGACCCTCCTAACCCCAGATCTCACTAGATGGTGAGGCAAGGGACCCTCCTAACCCCATATCTCTACTAGATGTGAGGCAAGGACCCTATAACCCCAGATCTCTACTAGATGGTGAGCAAGGACCCTCCTAACCCAGATCTCTACTAGATGGTGAGGCAAGGGACCCTCCTAACCCCAGATCTCTACTAGATGTGAGGCAAGGACCCTCCTAACCCCAGATCTCTACTAGATGTGAGCAAGGGACCCTCCTAACCCAGATCTCTACTAGATGTGGAGGCAAGGACCCTCCTAACCCCAAGATCTCTACTAGATGGTGAGGCAAGGACCCTCCTAACCCCAGATCTTCTACTAGATGGTGAGCAAGGTACCCCCTAACCCCAATCTCTACTAGATGTGAGGCAAGGTACCCTCCTAACCCCAGATCTCTACTAGATGGTAGGCAAGGTACCCTCCTAACCCAGATCTCTACTAGATGTGGAAGTACCCTCCTAACCCAGACTCTACTAGATGTGAGGCAAGTACCCTCCTAACCCCAGATCTCTACTAGATGGTGAGGCAAGTACCCTCCTAACCCCAGATCTCTACTAGATGGTGGCAAGGTACCCTCCTAACCCCAGATCTCTACTAGATGTGAGGCAAGGGACCCTCCTAACCCCAATTCTACTAGATGGTGAGGCAAGGGACCCTCCAACCCAGATCTCTACTAGATGTGAGGCAAGGCCCTCCTAACCCCAGATCTCTACTAGATGGTGAGGCAAGGGACCCTCCTAACCCCAGATCTCTACTAGATGGTGAGCAAGGACCCTCCTAACCCCAGATCTCTACTAGATGGTGAGGCAAGGACCCTCCTAACCCCAGATCTCTACTAGATGGTGAGGCAAGGGACCCTCCTAACCCCAGATCTCTACTAGATGGTGAGGCAAGGGACCCTCCTGCATAATTTACAATGTATGTAAATAGTATAGTATTTTCTCTGTAATGTCTCTTTCGTTAAATGTTTGGACCCCAGTAAGACTAGCTGTCCTAACAGATCAAATCATACTTCCAGAACCCACATCTGCTGAGATATTTCAGCTGCTGCTAGTGAGCTTGTAGAGAACAAGTTAAAAGAAATTAGTTCTGCCAAAACATTTTGTGGAAAGCCGTTGCCTAGAACCGAGTAACCCGTATCAAATAAAAGTTTATTGGTTGCGTACAAAGTTTAGCAGATGTTATAGCGGGTGCAGCAAAATGCTTGTGTCACTAGCTCGTAATAGTGCAGCAAAAATGTCAAACAAGTACACGGATAACTATAAAATCAAGTCCGGTTAACAACCCTATAACACTGTATCAGTAATCCAAATGCAATCTATGAGTGTATATACACCAAAAAAATATATACTATGATATGTACAGCAGTAGATATATTACAGTGAGCTATGTCGAGAATCCAGTGTGTAAATATAGTGTAAGAAAATGCAATGTACAGTAGTAGATACTGTATCCTAGAATGAGCTATGTGAAGAATACAGTAAATGAATACACAACGTAAAAGAAACAGCCCAGTATTTAATGTCCCTATATACAGTACATGGAACAGCAGTGTTGTGTGAGTGAGTCTTTCTCTCTTATTACAAGAGGTGGTGGGCTCGATAGCTATTCAACAGTCTGATGGCCTGGAGATGGAAGCTGTTTTTCAGTCTTAAGGTCCCTACTTTGGTGAACCTGTACTGTCTTTGTCTGCTAGATGGTAGCAGAGTGAACCGACCGTGACTCGGGTGGCTGAGGTCCTTGATGATCTTCTTGGCCTTCCTTTGATACTGAGTGCTGTAAATGTCCTGGAGGGCAGGCAGTGTGCCCCTGGTGATGCGCTGGGCTGACTGCACCATTCGAGGGTGGTGCAGTTGCCGTACCAGGGGGTGATGCAGCCTACAGAATGCTCTCAATGGTGCAGCTCAAGAAGTTTGAGGGTCTTATGGGCCATGCTTCTTCAGCCGCCTGTGTCGCTGCACAGCTTCTTCACCACTGTGCTGGTGTGGTAGGAACATTTCAGGTCCTCCGTAATGTGCCCGCAAAGGAAGCTTTTGAATCTCTCATTGTGCCCAAGAACACTAAGGTAACCTGCCTAAATGACTACCGACCCGTAGCACTCACGTCTGAAGTGCTTTGGAAGGCTGGTCATGGCTCACACGAACACCATTATCCCAGAAACCCTAGACCCACTCCAATTTGCATACCGCCCCAACAAATCCACAGGTGATGCAATCTCTATTGCACACCACACTACCCTTTCCCACCTGGACAAAAGGAACACCTACGTGAGAATGCTATTCATTGACGACAGCTCAGCGTTCAACACCATAGTGCCCTCAAAGCTCATCACTAAGCTAAGGACCCTGGGACTAAACACCTCCCTCTGCAACTGGATCCTGGACTTCCTGACGGGCCGCCCCCAGGTGGTGAAGGTAGGTAACAACCCATCCGCCACGCTGATCCTCAACACAGGGTCCCCTCAGGGGTGCGTGCTCAGTCCCCTCTTGTACTCCATGTTCACTCATGACTGCATGGCCAGGCACGACTCGAACACCAATACATCAAGTTTACTGACAACGATGAGACAGCCTATAGAGAGGAGGTCAGAGACCTGGCCGTGTGGTGCCAGGACAACAACCTCTCCCTCAATGTTATCAAGACAAAGGTGATTATTGTGGACTACAGAAAAAGGAAGACCGAGCACGCACCCATTCTCATCGACGGGGCTGCAGTGGAGCAGGTTGAGAGCTTCGAGTTCCTTGGTGTCCACATAACCAATAAACTATCATGGTCCAAACACATTTATTTCTCCCCTATTTTGTGTTATCCAATTGGTAGTTACAGTCTTGTCTCATCGCTGCAACTCCCATACGGACTCAGGAGAGGCGAAGGTCGAGAGCCGTGCGTCCTCCGAAACACGACCCAACCAAGCCATACTGCTTATTGACACAATGCCCACTTAACCCGGAAGCCAGCCGCACCAATGTGTTGGAGGAAACACCGTACACCTGGCGACGGTGTCAGGGTGCATGCGCCCGGCCCACCACTGGAGTCACTAGAGCGTGATGGGACAAGGACATCCCTGCTTGCAAAACGTTCCCCTAACCCGGCCGTCGCTGGGCCAATTGTGCGCCGCCCCATGGGTCTCCCGGTCGCGGCCGGGTGCGTCAGAGCCTGGACTCGAACCAGTGGCACAGCTAGCAACTGCGATGTGGTGCCTTAGGGCCTACCGAGTGGCGCAGTGGTCTATGGTCCAAACACACTAAGACAGTTGTGAAGAGGGCACGACAAAGCCTATTCCCCCTCAGGTGACTGAAAAGATTTGGCATGGGTCCTCAGATCCTAAAAAGGTTCTGCAGCTGCACCATCGAGAGCATCCTGACTGGTTGCGTCACTGCCTGGTATGGCAACTGCTCGGCACTACATAGGGTAGTGCGTATGGCCCAGTACATCACTGGGGCCAAGCTTCCTGGCATCCAGCACCTCTATACCAGGCAGTGTCAGAGGAAGGCTCAAAAAATTGTTCTCTCTGTTCTCTCTGCTACCGCACGGCAAGAGGTACCGGAGCGCCAAGTCTAGGTCCAAGAGGCTTCTTAACAGCTTCTACCCCCAAGAAATAAGACTCCTGAACAGCTAACACCTTTTTTCCCCTTAACTTTAAGCATTGTTGGTTAAGGGCTTGTAAGTAAGCATTTCACTGTAAGGTCTATTGTTGTATTCGGCGCATGTGACAAATACAATTTTATTTGACATGACCTTTTTTATGGTGAGAATGGCTTGTCTCATTATTGAACGTCAATTTGCCCGATGGTTGGGATATCATTTGAATTACAACTCATAGCACAACAAACTGCTTAATACTATTTTAGGAAATGTTTCTTTCTTCAAACAACTTTGTGTAAAAGTATATCAAGTCAAACATTTTGAATTACCCACAATCCTCTAAAAACAGAGCCACATGACACTTAAGTATTCATAACTTTCAAAAACGTAATAATTCTATCAGCAGATAAATCAAGTGTTTTTTTACTCAAATATCATGTCTGACTACTACTTTATTATTTTAAGTAAAGGCGTAAAACATAATGTACTCAGCAAAAAAGAAACGTCCCTTTTTCAGGACCGTGTCTTTCAAAGAGAATTTGTAAAAATCCAAATAACTTCACAGATCTTCATTGTAAAGGGTTTAAACACTGTTTCCCATGCTTGTTCAATGAACCATAAACAATTAATAAACATGCACCTGTGTAACGATCATTAAGACACTAACAGCTTACAGACGGTAGGCAATTAAGGTCACAGTTATGAAAATTTAGGACACTTTCTACTGACTCTGAAAAACACCAAAAGAAAGATGCCCAGGGTCCCTGTTCATCTGCGTGAACGTGCCTTAGGCATGCTGCAAGGAGGCATGAGAACTGCAGATGTGGCCAGGGCAATAAATTGCAATGTCCGTACTGTGAGCCGCCTAAGACCGCTCTACAGGGAGACAGGACGGACAGCTGATCATCCTCAGTGTCAGACTACGTGCACGGGACCTGCACAGGACCGGTACATCCGAACATCACACCTGCGGGACAGGTACAGGATGGCAACAACAACTGCCCGAGTTACACCAGGAACGCACAATCCCTCCATCAGTGCTCAGACTGTCCGCGATAGGCTGAGAGAGGCTGGACTGAGGGCTTGTTGTAAGGCAGGTCCTCACCAGACATCACCGGTAACAACGTCGCCTATGGGCACAAACCCACCGTCGCTGGACCAGACGGGACTGGCAAAAAGTGCTCTTCACTGACGAGTCGTGGTTTTGTCTCACCAGGGGTGATGGTCGGATTCACGTTTATCGTCGAAGGAATGAGCGTTACACCGAGGCCTGTACTCTGGAGCTGGATCGATGTGGAGGGTCTGTCATGGTCTGGGGCAGTGTGTCACAGCATCATCGGACTGAGCTTGTTGTCATTGCAGGCAATCTCAACTCTGTGCGTTACAGGGAAGACATCCTCTTCCCTCATGTGGTACCCTTCCTGCAGACTCATCCTGACATGACCCTCCAGCATGACAATGCCACCAGCCATACTGCTCGTTCTGTGCGTGATATCCTGCAAGACAGAAATGTCAGTGTTCTGCCATGGCCAGCAAAGAGCCCGGATCTCAATCCCATTGAGCACGTCTGAGATCTGTTGGATCGGATGGTGAGCGCTAGGGCCATTTCCCCCCCCGGAAATGTCCGGGAACTTGCAGGTGCCTTGATGGAAGACTGGGGTAACATCTCAGAGCAAGAACTGGCAAATCTGGTGCAGTCCATGAGGAGGAGATGCACTGTAGTACTTAATGCAGCTGGTGGCCACACCAGATACTGACTGTTGCTTTTGATTTTGACCCCCCCCCCACCCTTTGTTCAGGGACGCATTATTCCATTTCTGTTAGTCACATGTCTGTGGAACTTCTTCAGTTTATGTCTCTGTTGTTGAATCTTGTTATGTTCATACAAATATTTACACATGTTAAGTTTGCTGAAAATAAACGCAGTTGACAGTGAGAGGACGTTTCTTTAGAATCAAGTAAGAACAACTTATTTAATAAATGTTAGATTGACTTTAAAATACACTGCTCAAAAAAAATAAAGGGAACACTAAAATAACACATCCTAGATCTGAATGAATGAAATATTCTTATTAAATACTTTTTTCTTTACATAGTTGAATGTGCTGACAACAAAATCACACAAAAATTATCAATGGAAATCAAATTTATCAACCCATGGAGGTCTGGATTTGGAGTCACACTCAAAATTAAAGTGGAAAACCACACTACAGGCTGATCCAACTTTGATGTAATGTCCTTAAAACAAGTCAAAATGAGGCTCAGGTGTGTGTGGCCTCCACGTGCCTGTATGACCTCCCTACAATGCCTGGCCATGCTCCTGATGAGGTGGAGGATGGTCTCCTGAGGGATCTCCTCCCAGACCTGGACTAAAGCATCCGCCAACTCCTGGACAGTCTGTGGTGCAACGTGGCGTTGGTGGATGGAGCGAGACATGATGTCCCAGATGTGCTCAATTGGATTCAGGTCTGGGGAACGGGCGGGCCAGTCCATAGCATCAATGCCTTCCTCTTGCAGGAACTGCTGACACACTCCAGCCACATGAGGTCTAGCATTGTCTTGCATTAGGAGGAACCCAGGGCCAACCGCACCAGCATATGGTCTCACAAGGGGTCTGAGGATCTCATCTCGGTACCTAATGGCAGTCAGGCTACCTCTGGCGAGCACATGGAGGGCTGTGCGGCCCCCCAAAGAAATGCCACCCCACACCATGACTGACCCACCGCCAAACCGGTCATGCTGGAGGATGTTGCAGGCAGCAGAACGTTCTCCACGGCGTCTCCAGACTCTGTCACGTCTGTCACATGTGCTCAGTGTGAACCTGCTTTCATCTGTGAAGAGCACAGGGCGCCAGTGCGAATTTGCCAATCTTGGTGTTCTCTGGCAAATGCCAAACGTCCTGCACGGTGTTGGGCTGTAAGCACAACCCCCACCTGGGACGTCGGCCCTCATACCACCCTCATGGAGGTCTGTTCTGACCATTTGAGCAGACACATGCACATTTGTGGCCTGCTGGAGGTCATTTTGCAGGGCTCTGGCAGTGCTCCTCCTGCTCCTCCTTGCACAAAGGCAGAGGTAGCGGTCCTGCTGCTGGGTTGTTGCCCTCCTACGGCCTCCTCCACGTCTCCTGATGTACTGGCCTGTCTCCTGGTAGCGCCTCCATGCTCTGGACACTACGCTGACAGACACAGCAAACCTTCTTGCCACAGCTCGCATTAATGTGCCATCCTGGATGAGCTGCACTACCTGAGCCACTTGTGTGGGTTGTAGACTCCGTCTCATGCTTCCACTAGAGTGAAAGCACTGCCAGCATTCAAAAGTCACCAAAACATCAGCCAGGAAGCATAGGAACTGAGAAGTGGTCTGTGGTCACCACCTGCAGAACCACTCCTTTATTGGGGGTGTCTTGCTAGTTGCCTATAATTTCCACCTGTTGTCTATTCCATTTGCACAACAGCATGTGAAATGTATTGTCAATCAGTGTTGCTTCCTAAGTGGACAGTTTGATTTCACAGAAGTGTGATTGACTTGGAGTTACATTGTGTTGTTTAAGTGTTCCCTTTATTTTTTTGAGCAGTGTATAATAAAATCATAACTTATAAAACCTACTTTAGATTAGCATAACACAAATAACACAAATAACACAAATAACTCAAAAACAGTACGTTATAAGAAATTTTATTGACAAAATTAGTTAGTACCACTTTTATGATTTGAGTTCTACTGACAGTTGGAGATGTTTGAGTAGCCACTACTCAATTTCTTTAATGAGTTAAGCAGTTACTTTTTACAGTACACACACACACACCTGTCTATATTAGACATGAGGGAGTCGGGTCCACAGTACAGTATAGTATGCCCCAGATAGCTTTTGGCAGAGGCAGTGATAAAGTAGGAAGAACCAGAGAAGAAGTCTGCAGCGGGACCCTTGGAGGACTAATTATATAACTAATGGTAAAATATAACAGGAAGAAGAGCAGCAAGCAGGCCAGGGGAGCTGTTTATTCAATTTGTTTTATAGCAAAGTGAATTGGTGGAACAATGAAGAGCCTTTTCACGTGGCAGAGGCAGGAAAAACTTGGCCCTGCTTCTCGGACAGTGGGCGGGTTGTTTTCACTGGTGCTTGTTTTTCCTCAGGAGGTCAACAGTGTTTCATTCTCTGTCGTCCTGCTGACACTGCACTTTCTCTCTCACAACAAATGGCCCGCAATCAAAAGCAATTCAGAGTTGCAACTTTGGACATATTTGCCACCGTGAATGGGGTTATGGGAAATATGTTGTCGTGCACTCTTTAAAAGGGATGGTTGGATGACATCCAGTCCAGAACAAACAGCCTTTGGTTCCAACAGATCGTCATAAAGACCAAACGACTCGCTCTCTCATTGTAAACGTCCACCCAGTGTGTATTCTGGGACACATACCCTTCGTTTCTATTGGACGTTTGGTTTTGTGCTGTCACCCTGGACATGCAGTGGGCACGAAGGCCTACAAAATCTGTATCCATGCCTACGTATGCCCCTTTTCAACAACAGGGCCAAACCAGGCTGAACTGTGACATTTCTGGTTCCAGGAACCAGCCATGAACTTCCAGAATCCCTCAAAGCCCATCCATAGACTCCCTTCTTGGCCCTGTCCTCTTCCCTTTTACAGCCACAGAGAGCCTGTTGACTGTCCCAGCCTCCTGCTCCCTGCTGGCCCGTTGACTTTATTTCCAGGTCCTGCAAGTGTCAATTCACAGCAGTGCACAGGTGCACTCATCTCCCTGCTGCCTGTTTGAAGTGGATCACAGAGTGCTTTGATCGCAGTCACCCCCCTCAAGCTCTGCAGTGGGCCCCTCTGCACGTGTTTACCATACAGATGACCTCAGAGACAGGATTGTACCACTGTATTTATAGAGGATGACTACTCAATGCAGAGTTTGCATGCGCGGAGAGAGCGAAGGATACAATGTTGTGAACCTGTCGTTAGCTGAGCTTTTTTTGTTCAAGGTGTTTTTTTTTACACACTCTGAGTTAATGTGTATTATTCTATGAAGGAAATTCAAGGTTCATTGTGCCAGTGTGGGCTAGAGTAATGTTCATTGTTTGTGTAATATTTCTCTGGAGGGTCTGTGGGAATCGGGAGTGTTCAGTTCAGACAATTGATTTGAAACTGCCTACAGCAGAATAATTGATGCCCAGGCTGTTTGATCAAAGCGAGGCTTTCACCTGTCCCGAGATGACAGAGAGAACCTGTGGAATTCTCAGCGATATCCACTTGAGTTGCCTCACTGACTAGTGGATTAGGCTTCTCTGTGAAGGTTCAAGGAGTCACTCGAGGGAAAGAATTATAGTATGATTGTCTGATTTTATCTTAGTTGAATACAATGTTGTGTAGGTAGAGAGAGTCCTAATTGTTATCCCTGCTTTACATGTGCCTAAATTGTCACGGGTGAATAATATGCACCAAATGTTGAACGGTGATTTTCCTGCAATGTCATCCATCATGGCATGGTGTCACTGGTCAATGTTTGACTTGCAATATGAATGATTTAATGTTCAGTCATGAATAGAATTCTGTTAAATGATCCGCTCTGCTCCTTTGCGTAAATGTCAGGGCTGCTTTGTTTTAATTCCACATCCTCATTCACTGTTTGGAGTGAGGAATTATTCACACTTGGAATTCTGGGTTTCTCATTCATAAAGAAAACTCCCGAAGCTCTGGTAACGTCTCTAGGAACATCCTTTCTCCTTTAGCTCCCCATAGAAATCCCTCGCTCTCTCAATGGAACAAATGCGTTGCTGGAGAACCTGGTTGAACCTGTGACATCCAAACAATGAACATCAGGTCTTGGTAGCCCATCATGATTGAAAAAGGAAACTGGCACCAATCTCAATCTGCCCTCTATAGGCCTATTTTACCTGCACTGGACATACAATCTAAAATGTTGTTTGGATTAAACCGAGTTCAGACTCAAGTAGCCATGGCGTGATTACCCATTGGGGTGAAGGGACTCTTTGCTACACTGCAGCCAAATGTACTTCCGGCTGATTGTTGGTTTCTATCTGGCTAGTCAGACACTGGATGCATATCACTGCAGTTTGTTTCATCAACAAATGAGACTCAA
>NC_036866.1:36184051-36235505 GCF_002910315.2 Salvelinus sp. IW2-2015
TTTCCTGTCCCACCTTTGCCAACTTGATTTGTTTATTCCCCCACTCGGTGCCAGGATGAAAGAGCCGCTCCCGAAGCCTTGGGAAAGAAAATAATTTATCAGGGATTTCTAATAGACCCTACATAAATCATTCATTTTTCAAGATTGTGTAGGCATTTAAAGCTGATGAATGAAGCCAAGTTCTCGGCTTATTCCACTTATTTGCATTTTGGGAAACACAACGAGGAGCTCTTAGGGCCCAGTGACAGTTTAATTGAGTCAGCAGTTAATTGATCAATGATTTGGTTCAATCGCTTGACTTGGCCAGTTATTGATGGGTGCCCAATAGAGCAGTCTACTCTATGGGGAATCATTTGGGCAGTTTGGAAAAGGCCTCTTTCGCTGTTATTAAATAAAAAAAATAAAAAATCATAACTTTGTCTGTAAAACCTTGTCTGTATTTGGACTAGGCTTGGGTGGTATCCAGTTTGTCATATCTTCATACTGACCTTGTGCAATACTGGGATATTCAGTAATACTGGCACTGGACACAAGGGGCGCTATTTTCAAAACCCACTTAGTTTTTTACGTTTTTTTACTTGCTAACAAGTACATGTAAAATCTCATAGAGAATGCTAACTAAATGCTAATGAGTGTATTCTTTTCCCCCAACACCTTCCCTGGTTGCCACTAATCATCTAAAAATGAAATCTGTCTCATCGCCATTTAAGTCACTCCCCAAAAATATTTTGAGGTAGGGTGGCATTTTACCCCAAGTTACTCTAAATAAATAAATAAAGTAGGAATGGAAAGCTGGGATCCTCCTCTTAACAAAGGCCCTCTTTCCCCGCAACAGCTTGTCAGAATGCATGTTTCCCTCCCTATGGCACTACTAACTTGAATGCTCCTCTCCCGCACAGAAAGGCGAGTAGGTAAATAGATAACTATTCTGCTATGTGGTAGTCAGATTTTTCTATTCATTACTCATTTTGTTTGGAGAGGAAAAGTAAATGTGGAATGTTCTAGTATCTTCAAACTGCACCTCGGCAGAAATATTCACAAAGCTCCGGTCTCTTCATTGTGTGCTTGTAAACAAACGCCACGTGACTGGGGATTACTAGTAAAGTTCATAATGAAACATTTTGACAGGTGAAATGAAGAATGAAATATTCTTAATCTAAAGTATCGCACAAGTTGACTTTAACTATCTACTTAAAAAGTAGCGACAAATATTCAAATGTAGAAAAAACTTCAGAAATAGTATTGATGGTATTGAAAAACCATCCCGTGGCTATTTCCAGCCCTACAGTCTACTAGCCTGAGTGGTCATAGAGTATCAAGTTGTGTTGAACTGATGTTCAAGACTGTTGTGTGAACTGGTGAGGTGTGTTTTGTGGTATTAGACAGTTTGTCAGTATAGTAGTTTCATGCTGGCTGACTACTAAAACCATAACCTCCAGAGACATTGACAGTGATTTTTGGTCTGACTTTCATCATTGAGTTTCTCCTTTTTACAGGAGCTCGTCTCCAAAACACATCCACCCCAGACTCCAGTCATGATTAGGGATATCCGGTGTGAATACACACACTTGACGAGTATGACAGGCCTTAACTGCAATCAGCGTGTTTGCGCTATACTTCATGTAATAGGGCCAGTTCATTTTGGAGGGTTTTCCTTGTGTGGGATTAAAGCCGATGATGCCCATATGATTGTCTTGGCCAGAGTCGATTTCCACTGGATTCTCAATGCTATACAATCTGATAGATTCGTTGAGGCTTAAGCCGCCGCGTTGCTAGAGATAAGACGTGATTTCGTGTCAGGAATGAATTAGAAAATGCGTTTCTTATATAACAACTCTGTTTCTATGTAATGTTCTGAAGTTTTGACAGCAGGGCTAAGCAGCAGCAGTTACAATGGCCTCTAGTTAGCTACTTACCATGCAATTCCTCTTGGCGTTTGTGACGGGGCACAAGGCCCCGGGATTTTTCATTACAGCAACATCATTTTGTGGCCTCTATTGGAATTTTGTGTGTTTTTTAAATCACCTCATGCATCTGTTTCCTTTCATAGTGGCGATGTCAAGCCCTGGTACCTCATGACAAATCCATTATACATAGCCAGGGTCACATAGCCATCACAGGACTCTGTGTGTTCACTCACACATACCATTACGGTAGGGGGATGTAGCCTGCAGTAGTGGCTGGTGTACATTTTAATGACAAACATTCCCATTGACTGGTGAGATATCTCATGCTGGAGGGTAATTTAGCTCCATATGCAGCCTGGTTAAGAGAAGCCTCCTGTCTCCTGTTTCCCTGCTGGTGAATGTGGCGTGCAGTCAACCAGTAGCACTAGTGAAGACCCTGGCGTTTCCCGGCAGGATGTCAAGAAAGCGTGTCCGTGCTCCATCTCAGTGGGTGATTGATTAGTAACAGGGCTAATTCATTCTATAGTGGCTTTAATGAACCACCTGAGACCAGCGCAGCCAACCTTCTCTCACAATGCACCTATTTGTGCTTGGTGATCACTTCCCCCTTTATATATGTCATTAGACTATGGGCTGGTGTTGACTACGGAGACATATTTCTGACCTGTCTGCTGTGTGAGTTTCTAAGAGTTACGTACCGCTGACTTGTGTGTAGTTGTAAATATCAATCTGACCTAGTTGTGTCTGTCTGTTCTCAGAGATCCGTGCCCAGCTGGTGGAGCAGCAGAAATGCCTGGACCAGCAGACAGAGATGAGGGTGCAGCTCCTCCAGGACCTGCAGGACTTCTTCAGGAAGAAGTCCGAGATCGAGATGGAGTACTCCAGGAACCTGGAGAAACTGGCTGAGCGCTTCATGGCTAAGACGCGGAGCACCAAGGACCACCAGCAGTACAAGTAAGTACAAGTCTGTCTTGTCTGTGTCTGACTTTGGGTCTGTGTACCTGGGTCTAGGTCTGAGTGTTTTTCTGTCGGTCTATGCATTTGTCCTGAAGAAGTTAAGTCACTGCATGGAACCCTGTCTCTGTCTGAAATATGCCTCTCTCTGGTTCAGTGTTCATGAATACCTGTTGCATTAGGCAACCAAAATCAACTTCATATTTGATTAGAAATATATTCAAATGTTTTATTACAATGTTGATGAGGCGAATCAATCTGGTTTCTATTTACAGTCAGTCTGGGAAGACGTACGCACAGCAGCCGTGCTCAATGATTCAATTTCCTATTTATTTCTCATTATCAAACTCCATCAATGAGACATTTTATTGTCATGTCGTTCTACTCATTTCATCTCCTAAATTCGACGGCAGAAATCGATTTGGACTGCGGGCTTTCTTTACCAATTTTATTCATACTTTTAAAATGTGTGTTCCCAATATGAATACATTTACATGAATTATTGAAAGGAAATATCCTGTGAAGGCAGACTGTTACACCAGGGGCTCCAGTGATAAATATCCTAAACTATTTTACCCCTCTCAGCCGATTCTGCATAATGTCCCTTTGTTCTTCTGTAGCTCATCTGGGTAGCAGTGGTAGCCCTATATTTAAAACACTTTCCCCATCTAGCCTCACAATTCAAACCGTCACCCTCTGTCAATGTGCAGATGGTATTTCCAGCACAGTGTTCTGTGACTTATGGAACTGGAGACACTCCAATGAAGTAACTAATACCTCCCTAGAATGGGTATAGATTTTGAGTTGTTAAAAAAAAAAAAAATGGACATCAGATTCATGACTGCTCCCAGATCCACAGTACAGAATACATGGAATGGCGAAAGGATTTCTAGTGTTACAATCATTCTTGTGGAGAATAACCTAACCAGCTTGGTCCATGTCTACAGTGAGTTGGTCTGTCATTTCGATCTAACCACAAATGAGACCTGAAATGATGAAAGACACAATGTGGGAATCTCGCTCCAAATCAATTGAAATATGATCACGCTGTAAGAGAAGAAGTACTTCATCTCTCTCCCATAGCTTTACTTTCCTTACCCCTGTGTGGTACAACACAGACTGGCATGGATGTCATGGATGAGCCTTATTGGAATGTTGACACGCAGTCTCATCACGCTTTAGGAGACTGCTTATGGAAAAGACAGATATTGGCACATTGTTTGAACTTGCAGTAGGGACCAAAAATAACACGCCTGTTTGCCCTACTCTGTGTCTGGAAATATTCCTCTACGGAGTCTACTGGGCCTGTTAATGACTCTAGCAGCTGGGTGTGCAGAACCGGGAGGCTGAGGAGATTCCGACAGCGTGGCTTGTTAGCTGTGGTTTTCATCGAGTGATATAGTGTCTGGTCAGTTCATTCGCAGGGTAAACATTTGCACAGTGCCAAGCGAGCAGCATATTTCGGTGCTCTGTAAACGCGAGACATTTGAATAACAGTTTTAAGACTTGTATTCGTACAAACAAGGTTAATACAGAGGCGCTTCTGTATTCTCCACATTCTCTAGGTTGTTTTCTTTGGACCAATTTTTTATGTTGTGAGGATTGTAAAAGTGCACTTTCACTCGGACTTTGAGCTTTCTGGCCTCATGATGATAGCCCAGCTGGCCTCAGCCCAGCTTGGGCTGGCTGTGTGTGTAATAAGCTGAATTAGCATTAAAATGAGCGCATTAAATCACTGGCTAATTAGCTGGTGTTTCCGCACTGGAGAGCAGTGAATACTGACATGCTGCGTGCAGTTGGGCTGCTAAGTGCTACTGACTGAGGTGAGAATTAAGTCACAGATTTGAATGCAGTGTTCGTCAGATTTGACAGGGAGCCAAGTTATGTGTATTCGGTTTGTCGATGCCCAAATTGCAAAAATGTGAGGAAGTTAGAGAATTAAGGGTAGGATGCTTTGTACTAACCCTGATGTCTAGCCTCTGTTTCCTCTGAGGAGAAAATAGTCAGAGGAGCTGTGGTACATTTCAGTGTTCAGGACCAGGAATGCCTCGTCAGCCATATTTTTCTCCTTTATCGGGTTGCCTTCAGGAGTGAGAGAAAGTGAAAATACACTATTTGTGATACCTATGGAATTATTGCTACAGCACCTCAGTTGGCCCAGAATCAATCTTGCTTGGGCACAGCAGCAACGGTAAGTGGTATAGGCACGTTCTGCAGCTTCTCTAAGCTCGCTGTGATGGATGAAAGTTGGTACTGAGGGACCAGCAGGAGGTGGAACTGGTATGAAACTACAGTCAAATACTATTTGAAAACATTTCAAAATACTTTATCTGGGCTTGATTGAGCTTGCCTGACACAGTGGAACCAATAGGATAGTTATACAACTGCAAACCCTGCCCCGCTGAACCCAGGTCTAGTAGATGATTCTACAGTCGGTATACACAGGACACAGGACATATTGTGTATGGGAATCACATCGCTGTATGTTGGGCATCCATCCCTTGACATTAAGCTCTGTGACTCACACTTATCGGTGATAATCTGTCAACATCATCCCACATATTGAATTATTCGGTGTGCCGAAGTTATTCAGAGTATTGCGTAATTTTCAAGCCTGTCCGTTTTCTACATCCCATTCTGCAGCACGGATGGGGCCGACAGCAATATCTGTTGGCCCCTTTATTACTGATGCTTAGATGGATAGGGTTTGGCTTAGTCAAATGGCTGTCACCTCTCGTGACAAGTACAGTTCCCTCATCAAGCTCATTCAATCAACGGGCACAGTTTATTAGATCTGATTATCTGCACCGTTGATCAACCCTGATAACTAGACGTGTAATGAACAGAGTTTGATATTGCAGGAGGTGTATTGTTAGGGCGGGAGTTCTCTTTGCTAGAAAGTCAACCCTGATCATTACAAAAATAAAACCAATGGGACGGTTTATCCGCTAGCACCTCTTTTTTTCTTCTCCTCTCTTGAGAACCAAACTGACTGTTTTTCCGTGTGGACAGTGATACTCTCTCCTCGCCGCTCCCCTCCACAGGAGACAGACACCCTGAGCACACAAGCCTCCAGCTGGATCAGCAGCTCTTTTGTCCACTGGCTTTCTTTTTTTTTTTCTTTTTTTAGAATGCAGTGGGGAGAGAGCTACAACAGGCCACACAGCGGAGTAGCCAGAACCCTGTCCCAGGGAGTGTCAGTCAGTCAGTTCACTGCTGTGGCAGCGCCATGGCTGTTTGCAAAACGAACACATTATACACACACATTATGCAGTTCTGTTTGTTTAGAGAGTGCAAGAGGGATGGAAGGGAGAGAGCGATAATTGAATTATTTATGTAGCCACCCCTGAGAGGGAGTGACTTGAATAGACCAGATTTCTTTCCCCCATACAATAAAGCCAATCGGTTTAAGGGGAACTTTCATTCATGTTGATATGATTCAATAAATATACCCCCAAATAGTAGCTATCACTCCATTTTTGTAAATTCCACTTGCAATTGTCAAATACTCATATATGCCACATTTTTATCCAAAGCGACATAGTCATGCCATACATCCATTTTTCAAATGGGTGGACCCAGCATGACTCGAACCCACCATACTAGCTTTGGAAGCGCCATGCTCTACCAACTGAGCCACAGAAGACCAATTGCCTACAGTTGTACACTGAGCTCAGAACAGCCTCAATTCATTGGGGCGTGGACTCTACAAGGTATCTAAATCGTTCCACAGGGCTGTTGGTTCCAAGTTGACTCCAAGGCTTCCCCTTGATGCAGAGCTTGAAAAACCCAACAGCGTTACCTGGGAGGGCATAGGCCCACCCACTTGGGAGCCAGGACCCCCCGTGGCTGCGCCCCTGCCCAGTCATGTGAAATCCATAGATTAGGGCCGAATTAATTTATTTAAATTGACTGATTTCCTCATATGAACTGTAACTCAGTAAAATCATTGACATTTTTGCTCAGTATAATATGTAATGGAAAGAGGTTTTCCTAATGTTTTGTACACTCAGTGTATAGCCTCAATTGTCAGTAAATTAATTAAAATACTAACATTATAACCGTTTGCATTCCACCCAGAGAGAGACTGACATTAAAGCTAGTGATGCGGCTTATTAATGGGAAAAATCTTATGGTAGAGGCCCTAAAGGGATTTGCCATTTCAGATAGGGCCTCTGTTGATAAGTAAATAAGGTATTTCTGTCTTAAGTGTTCAGACTCAAAATTGAGCTCAGGTGCATCCTGTTTCCATTGATTATCCTTGAGATGTTTCTACAACTTGATTGGAGTCCATCTGTGGTAAATTCAATTGGACATGATTTGGAAAGGCAAACACCTGTCAAGATAAGGTCACAGTTGACAGTGGATGTCAGAGCAAAAACCAAGCCATGAGGTCAAAGGAATTTCCTGTAGAGCTCCGAGACAGGATTGTGTTGAGGCACAGATCTGGGGAAGGGTACCAAAACATGTCTGCAGCATTGAAGGTCCCAAAGAACACAGTGGCCTCCATCATTCTTAAATGGAAGAAGTTAGGAACCACCAAGACTCTTAGAGCTGGCCGCCTGGCCAAACTGAGCAGTCGAGGGAGAAGGGCCTTGGTCAGGGAGTTGACCAAGAACCTGATGGTCACTCTGACAGAGCTCCAGAGTTCCTCTGTGGCGATGGGAGAACCTTCCAGAAGGACAACCATCTCTGCAGCACTCCAGCAATCAGGCCTTTATGGTAGAGTGGCCAGACTGAAGCCACTCCTCAGTAAAAGGCACATGACGGCACACTTGGAGTTTGCCAAAAGGCACCTAAAGGACTCTCGGACCATGAGAAACCAGATTCTCTGGTCTGATGAAACCAAGATTGAACTATTTGGCCTGAATGCCAAGCGTCACGTCTGGAGGAAACCTGGCACCATCCCTACGGTGAAGCATGGTGGTAGCAGCATCATGCTGTGGGGATGTTTTTCAGCGGCAGGGACTGGGAGACTAGTCAGGATCGAGGGAAAGATTAAGGGAGAAATGTACAGAGATCCTTGATGAAAACCTGCTCAAGAGCGCTCTGGACCTCAGACTGGGGTGAAGGTTCATCTTCCAACAGGACAACGACCCTAAGCACACAGCCAAGACAATGCAGGGGTGGCTTCGGGACAAGTCTCTGAATGTCCTTGAGTGGCCCAGCCAGAGCCCGGACTTGAACCCAATCGAACATCGCTGGAGAGACCTGAAAATAGCTGTGCGGCAATGCTCCCGATCCAACCTGACAGAGCTTGAGAGGATCTGCAGAGAAGAATGGGAGAAACTCCCCAAATATACAGTACCAGTCAAAAGTTTGGACACCTACTCATTCAAGGGTTTTTCTTTTTTTTTTACTATTGTCTACATTGTAGAATAATTGTGAAGGCATCAAAACTATGAAATAACACATGGAATCATGTAGTAACCCAAAAAAGTGTTAAACAAGTCAAAATATATTTTTGATTCTTCAAAGTAGACACCCTTTGCTTTGACCGCTTTGCACACTCTTGGCATTCACTCAACCAACTTCATGAGGTAGTCATCTGGAATGATTTTCCAATAGTCTTGAAGTTCCCACATATGCTGAGCACTTGTTGGCTGCTTTTCCTTCACTCTGCGGTCCAACTCATCCCAAACCATCTAAATTGGGTTGAGGTTGAGTGATTGTGGAGGCCAGGTCATCTGATGCAGCACTCCATCACTCTTCTTCTTGGTCAAATAGCCCTTACACAGTGTGGAGGAGTGTTTTGGGCCATTGTCCTGTTGAAAAACAAATGATCGTCCCACGAGCGCAAACCAGTTGGGATGGCGTATTGCTGCAGAATGTAGGGGTAGCCATGCTGGTTAAGTGTACCTTTTTTAAATTCTAAATAAATCAGTGACCTTGTCACCAGCAAAGCACCCTCACACCATCACCTCCATGCTTCACGGTGGGAACCACACATGCGGAGATCATCCGTTCACTTATTCTCCGTCTCACAAAGACACAGCGGTTGGAGACCAAATTTGGACTCATCAGACCGCAGGACAGATTTCCACCGCTCGTGTTTCTTGGCCCAAGCAAGTCTCTTCTTCTTATTGGTGTCCTTTAGTAGTGGTTTCTTTGCAGCAATTTGACCATGAAGGTCTGATTCACACAGTTGATGTTGAGATGTCTGTTACTTGAACTCTGAAGCATTTATTTGGGCTGCAAATTGAGGTGCAGTTAATTGCCTATTTCTGAGGCTGGTAAATCTAATGAGTGTATCCTCTGCAGCAGAGGTAACTCTGGGTCTTCCTTTCCTGTGGCGGTTCTCATGAGAGCCTGTTTCATCATAGCGCTTGATGGTTTTTGCGACTGCTCTTGAAGAAACTTTCAAAGTTCTTTTACATTTCTACATTGACTGACCTTCATGTCTTAAAGTAATGATGGACTGTTATTTCTCTTTACTTATTTGAGCTGTTCTTGCAGTAATAATAACTTGGTCTTTTACCAAATAGGGCTATCTTCTGTATACCACCCCTACAGTACCTTGTCATGACACAACTGATTGGCTCAAATGCATTAAGAATTAAGAAGGAAAGAAATTCCAACTGTTCATTGAAATGCATTCCAGGTGACTACCTCATGAGCTGGTTGAGAGAATGCCAAGAGTGTGCAGCGCTGTCATCAAGGCAAAGGGTGGCTATTTGAAGAATCTCAAATATAAAACGTAGATTTTTTTAACACTTGTGGTTTCTACATGATGCCATATGTGTTATTTCATAGTTTTGATGTAAAAATAAAGAAAAACCTTTGCATGAGTAGGTGTCAAATTTTGACTGGTACTGTAGGTGTGCTAAGCTTGTAGCGTCATACCCAAGAAGACTCGAGGCTGTAATCGCTGCCAAAGGTGCTTCAACAAAATCCAGACTAAAGGGTCTGAATACTTATGTAAATGTGATATTTCATTATTTTGCTTTATCATTATGGTGCATTGTGGGTAGATTGACAAAAAATAAAAACAATTGAATCAGTTTTAGAATAAGGATGTAATGTAACAACGTGGAAGAAGTCAAGGGGTCTGAATACTTTCTGAATGCACTGCATTGTCATGCATGCATGTATGTGAGAACACACACACACCTGTATGCATACGTAAGCTCACTCCTAAACACACGCACACTCTCTCCTTCTTTCTCCTATCCTCTGAGGCCCGTAGTTATCTCTCCCTCCTGTCTATACCTGTCTGTCTGACCTGATCCCTGCATTGTGGGGAAATTATGACATTGTTAGTTTCCTGCCATTTATGTAGGCTAGGTAGTAGAGTCCCTGAGGTCACTGCTGCCATGGCCCTCCCTACGCACGCACGCACGCACGCAGGCAGGCGCACGCGCGTGTCATTTGGTCCAGCAGGTTGTCTCATTAGCCAGCACACAGCCCCACTGTTTGGCCATTGATTTATTGGAATGGCTAGTGTTCATTCAATGGCTCCCTGTAGTGTTTCCATCTACACTAAGTCCTGCATTTGGAATAATGACCCCGTTTCCTCCATTCACGCTGACTTTTCGGAGACTGTAATTGTAAGTTCCCGTCTGTTCTTCATTGTATTGGATGTGTTGTACAGTCATAGCAAGGGCTGAAAGAATGCTGCGATGGTAATTTCAGCTCTTTTCTTTCAGCCTGCATCCCAAATTGCACCCTATTTACAATCCCTATATAGTGCAAAACGTTTGACCAGGGGCCTATATGAGTGCACTATATAGGGAACCATTTAGTGCACTGTCTGTATTCATGAGGAACTGGGCCGTGGCGTGCATGGTCTGGCGAATCGGGTCACTCCATTCACAGCGCCTGGGCCCCACTGTGCTGCTCTGTGCACTGAGGCGAGCCAGAGTGGGTCGGTCGGTTGGACACACACTAGTGCACAGAGCCCAGTTATATAACCCTCCGGTCACAGCTGATGTCCCATGCCCAAGCTCATTACAATTAGAGACATGCCAATCACATACTCACGTACATACGCACACACAGAGATAGAATAGTAGAAACACACTTTTTGTTGTTGTTGCAGGTGCTGGTGTTTATGTGAACTCATGAAAAATAAAGAGGAACACGCTGCACACTGCTGTTCAGGCTCCCAGGTGGTTTTATTTATAACAACGTTTAGACTCTTAGGTCTTCATCAGGCATCCACATCCCAGGTGGGGGTGGAAAGTCCTATATATAGGGGTGACATCACTTCCTGTAACGGGAGGTAAAAATATATATCGGAATGTGATAAAATATTTAAGTCTTAAACCTTCTGTTGGTTTTTCCCAATGTAGGACAGACCACAAGGTAATTTCAACATGTAAACAACATTGGTGGGCATGCAGGTAATCAGGCCTTTGATGTTTAATCTCTGTCCTGTGCAGGGGTGGGTAAATGAGCCACATTTGTACGTAAAACTGCATTGAGCTCATTGGCCACGTGTAATCCCCCCCCCTCCCACTGGACCTCCATGGAGGTTTCCCTTTTCTCTGGTGGGTAATCAGTTTTGACCACAATGTCTCCCTCATTTGGGGGTCTTTTAAGGAAACACGTCCACTTCTCACACAGACTCACCACTTGCTGACAACCCTCGCCCTCCCATACACTCTAGGCTATATCCTCCCATACACTCTAGGCTATATCCTCCCATACACTCTAGGCTATATCCACGCACACACTCTAGGCTATATCCACGCACACACTCTAGGCTATATCCTCCCATACACTCTAGGCTATATCCACGCACACACTCTAGGCTATATCCTCCCANCTAGGCTATATCCTCCCATACACTCTAGGCTATATCCACGCACACACTCTAGGCTATATCCTCCCATACACTCTAGGCTATATCCACGCACACACACGCAGAAACAGAGGAGAAATGAGAGATTGGCACTTCAATCCACTAAGGCAGAAGGGATTTACGGTAACTGCAGTCTTGACAGAGTGTGTGTGACGCTGTCCAGCAACTCCGCCACAACTCTTCAATTGCCATACAGTCCCTTCAGAAAGTATTACACCCCTTGACTCCTTACACATTTTGTTGTTACAGCTTGAATTTAAAATTGATTACATTTAGATGTTTTTCACTGGCCTACACACTATGTCCTAATAGATTTTTATTTATTTATATATTTTTTACAAATGAATAAAAATGAAAAGTTGAAATGTCTTGAGTAAATACGTATTTAAGCCCTTTGTCATGGCAAGCCTAAATAAAGGAGTAAGAATGTGCTTAACAAGTCACATAAGTTGCATAGACTCACTCTGCAATAATAGTGTTGAACATGATTTTTGAATGACTACCTCATCTCTGTACCCCACACATACCATTGTACACACATACCATTGTACAGGTCCATCAGTCGAGCAGTGAATTTCAACCACAGATTCAACCACAAAGACCAGGGATGTTTTCCAATGCCTCGCAAAGAAGGGCACCTATTGGTAGATGTCTGTTTTTTATTTTCACCCATTGAATATTCCGTTGAGCATAGTGGAGTAAATAATTATACTTTGGATGGTGTATCAATACACCCAGTCACTACAAAGATACAGGCGTCCTTCCTAACTCAGTTGCCGGCGTGTAAGGAAACTGCTCAGGGATTTCACCATGAGGCCAATGGTGACTTTAAACAGTTACAGAGTTAATGGCTGTGACAGGAGAAAACTGAGGATGGATCAACACATTGTAGTTACTCCACAATAATAACCGAATTGACAGAGTGAAAAGAAGGAAGCCTATACAGAATACAAATATTTCAAAACATGCATCTTGTTTGCAACACGGTACTAAACTAATACTGCAAAAGATATGGTAAAGCAATTCACTTTTTCTCCTGAATACAAAGTGTTATGTTTGGGGCAAATCCAATACAACATATTACTGAGTACCGCTCTCCATATTTTCAAGCATAGTGGTGGCTGCATCATGTTATGAGTATCTTGTAATCGTTAAGGACTGGGGATTTTTTCAGGATTAAAAAAAAAATGAATGGAGCTAAGCACAGGCAAAGTCCTAGAGGGGAATGTGGTTGTCTTCTTTCTTCCAGACACTGGGAGATTAATTCACCTTTCAGCAGGACAATAACCTAAAACACAAGGCCAAATCTTCACTGGGGTTGCTATCCAAAAAACAGTGAATGTTCCTGAGTGTCCGAGTTACATTTTTTACTTAATCAATCAATGGCAAGATCTGAAAATGTTTGTCTAGCAATGATCAACAACAATTTTGACAAAACTTGAAGAATTTAAAAAAATAATAATGCCACCTGGATTCGGTCCAATGTAGCAACATTTGATTTTTTTTTTTTTTTTACATTGAATAAAGTAGAGACTCAGAGCTAAAAAAATGTATATTATAAACTGCAGTTGAGGAACAACGAGAAAGTAATTCTGCATTCAAATTTTATAAACTTGTAACCCAACTTTTGAAAAATGGCCTGTGAATGTTTTGGTACACCTACTGCAGAGGACTTGTCTAAACCTATTCAGCACCGTTCACACCTTCTTAAGCCTTCGCCTCACCCATCTCTTTAAGGATTCATAGTGTAGTAAACAACCAAAGATTTCAAGCCTAAAAGTGGTGAAAGTAGTAGTAAAAAAATGTTATCTAGTCCTTGCCCAGTATCCTAATCTGACTTTGGTGCTACTCATGTTGTTCTTCACATTACCGTCTCTTGTAAACACACACTATATCAAATAAAATCAACGTTTATTTGTCACATGCACAGGATACAGAAGGTGTAAATGTTACAGTGAAATGATTACTTCCATAGTGGAGTCTTTTGTTTAGACCATGTAGCTAGCTAGCTAAACAATGAACCATAATCCCAACTCTAATGCCGCTTTCAAAACAACTGCGAACTCTGGAAAAAAAAAAAAAACTTGGACTGGGAAAAATCGATTTGAACGGTCATCCAACTCAGAATTCCAACTCTGGAACTTGGGCCTCTTTCTTGAGCTCCTACATAGATCATGCACCTAACGTTAGCTAGCTAGCTAACAGTATGCTTTAACTTGCAATAAAAACACCTTTCTGACAAAATTTGAAATATATAATATCTGAAAATGTAGCTAGCTAGACTCTTACCTGTATACATGGATGAACGCAGATGCCATGGTTGCCCTTTAGTTTAAAGATGTAATCCAGAGACAGGTGTTTTATACATCGGTCTTCTTTCTGTGTTCTCTTTTTTGGGCTCACTGCTTTTGGCAATCCTCTCTCTGCTTCCACCGGGCATTCCACTGATTTCAAAACTCGGTCAACTTCTTCCGTGACAACGACACCGTTTCTTCCCCAACATTGTTATCAGAAGACGCTATATTGTCTGGTTCAATTAAAATATTTTTAATTGAGGGATTTACTCATTGTTTGATTCGTTTTCAGAGTCCGAGAAAGTCAACAGCACGATCATCCTCCAGAAAGTAGTCCTTCACAACATTTTCCCACTGAGCTTTCAAAAAAAGCCGTGGTAGACAGGATTATCCACACATACTTGGCAGCTCATGTTATAGACAGAAGCAAGCTACATGGAAGACCAATCTGAAGTCATCTCTCGGCATTTCCCGCCCATCCATTATCTCAGCCGATCATGGCTAGCGGGAAGGTTAGCGTGGCAAAACTAACTATGCTCATTATTTAACAATTTCATTCTGATTTACAGATGGCATATAAGTTTAAGGCACATGAAAGTTCACATGTTCCAGACTGCATTTCTCTCAAAACGTATGAACAAAATGACATTCAAATGTTTCTCCTGTGAAGTAGTGACGTGCGACATACGCCTAGTTTCTTGAAACGAGTCATAAATGTTGCACAATCCAGGTGTGCAAAGCTGTTAGAGACTTACCCAGAAAGACTCACAGCTGTAATCGCTGCCAACCTTGATTCTAACATATATTGACTCAGGCGTTTGAAAACTTATCTAGTCAAGATATGTAGATTTTTTTTTTTTTGGGGGGGGGGGGGTATTTTTACAAATGTAAAAAAAAATCTTACGTTTTGACATTAAAGTACTTTGTGTAGATCCTCCACACAAAAAATCTTATTATATTAATAATAATTGAATCTATTTTAGTCCCACTTTGTAACACAGCAAAATGTGGAAGAAGTCAAGGGGTGTGAATACTTTGTGAATACTTTCTGAAGTCACTGTAACTGTTTCTTCTTGGTAACTTCCCTCTGAATGCAGGTCTGTATATGTTGCCACTTTTAGCCACTTTTAGCTAAATTGGATTATTCCTTATTTTACATCGTCTATGAAAAATGGTCTTGCGTTTAGCCGGGATGTTTTTCATTTCCAGTCCTGTCTTTTGTCACATGCACCATTTCCTGTTTTCCAAGAGAGGGAGAGACAATGTTTCAGGTCTGTGGTCCGGAATGTTTTGTCCACTGTCTGTCAGGAGAAAAACATCTGCTCTTCCAGCAGCTATCATCATAGAGTTATGTAGTTAAGGGCTGCAGCATGGGTCGTGGGCCAGGGCCAATGTACAAAGTTTCACCTGTTGCGTTGACAAATGCTGGTGTGCTTGCCTGTCTGACTGACATTCGGGGGGAAGCCCTTCCAGAGTTCTAGAGGAGAGCTTCCATATGGTTCCTCCCTGCTGGCCCTAAAGCCTCAGGCCCTGGCCTCTCTTCTGGCCTCCTGCCTTCCCTTGGCTAGCTCCATAGCAGGAGGAATGTTTTAGATTCAACGGAGTCAGCCTGCTGCAGGCCGCTGCTTATGCACAGCCGTGGCTCACTCTGTGTCTGTCTCTCTCGCTCTCTCTCAGGCCTGGACTATATCCCGCAGTATGCGGACAGGCAGGCGCACTAGAGGGGAAACGCCTCTCTTCCTGTCTTGTCTCTTGTAATGCACTATTCCAAAACTTTACTACATGTAAAGTACCTTCTCTAACAAATGATCTTACAAGGAAGTCTCGAGTCTCCTCAGCTTACTTGTGGAGGGCGCTCTCCCCTGTTGCGAGAAGTCCGGTCCACTCAGAACATCGCTCCTCCGGCTATGCCCCAGAAATGTCGTTGATACAAACTCTCCTTCAGGCGCAGTATGCACTCGGTGCTGATTATATAGAGTGCATGCTATTATATAGGGCATTCATCACCAGGGGAGGGCTGTGGAAGAAACATCCCTACTAGCTATTACTTTTATGAAGGGACTTGATCCACTTTAGGAAGTCTTAAAACATCTCGCTAGATGAGGACAGTTAGGCAGACAGGATAAACCTGTCAGGTAGGTGAGACCTTGATCTCTAAGCACAGATTGCAAAGACAGCCAGGCGAGGACACACGCATGCACACGCACATACATGTGCGCACAGGCATACTCGCTCACTCTGTCTCTCAGGGAGCAAGAATACATCCCTACATGTCCCCGCCTCTCCTTGTGCCTGTCTCTTGTTTCTCTCTCTGTGTGATTAGCAGTGATATGTATCATGAATAAGTTACACGGAACCCAAACCGTCTGCGCGCGTGCGCCATCGTGCATACATTTATTTTGTCCCCCTACACCAAACGCGATCACGACACGCAGGTTAAAATATCTAAACAAACTTTGAACCAATGACATTAATTTGGGGACAGGTCTCAAAGCATTAAACATGTATGGCAATTTAGCTAGTTAGCTTGTACTTGCTAGCTAATTTGTCCTATTTAGCTAGCTTGCTGTTGCTAGCTAATTTGTCCTGGGATATAAACATTGAGTTGTTATTTTACCTGAAATCACAAGGTCCTCTACTCCGACAAATTAATCCACACATAAAACGGCCAACCAAATCGTTTCTAGTCATCTCTCCTCCTTCCAGGCTTTTTCATCTTTGAACTTATATGGTGATCGCATGTACACTTTCATAGTATTACCACGACTACCGGAAAAACAGTTCGTCTTTCAATCACCCACGTGGGTACCTGCTTCTATAAACCAATGAGGAGTGTGGAGAGGCAGGACTTTCAGCGCGATCTGCGTCAGAAATAGGAACGACTTCTATTTTAGCCCTTGGCAACGCAGACGCTTGTTGGCGCAGACGCTTTGTATGAATGAACCTGAGCAGTCAGGGGAAGCTGTTTCTGTAAGGAGGTCAGCCATATTCATTAGGGCACTCCGTAGCAAAACGTTTTGCAACGAAAAATGTCAATGAGCAGTTTAGTCCATCCCCGTTTTGGTCTGTTTTCATATGTTTTGGTGTCTAAGGAATACAACCCAGTTGATTGATAGTGCTGCCTTGCTGTGTCCCCCTATAGGAAGGACCAGAACCTGCTGTCACCGGTCAACTGCTGGTACCTGCTGCTGAACCAGGTGAGGAGGGAGAGCAAGGATCACGCCACCCTCAGTGACATCTACCTGAACAACGTCATCATGCGCTTCATGCAGATCAGCGAGGACTCCACACGCCTGCTCAAAAAGGTAAGCTCTTCTGTAGAGGTAAGAGCTCAGACGAGGTGAGATCCCACTGATCTGACGGAAGTCGTTCCTTGTCTTGAATTGATCAGGGAAAACTCTGGTACCTCGTTATATTGGATAAATCCTTGGCTCATTCACATAGTCAGGAAAAAACTCTGGGCCCTGCTGCTAATGATACGTCTATCATCCTACAGCCTTAAAGCGGCGATCGGCAGTTAAAATAATAACAAAACAGACTCCCTGCTCTTGTTTTGGTAAAAAGCTGAGGGATGGGGCTAGAGAAATGTAACCCCTCTCAAATTCATGGGCAGAGCTATGGATGCACTGACTGATCATCCATAATACAAAAATTACAGTTTTATCTATGTTTTGAGGCTATATAGTGTTTGTTTACATTGGCTTTGTTTACAAACATTGGAGTAAGAAAGTTTATATTTTGGGTTCTCGTGGAGTGTGACAGTTGAACTAAGCTCATGAGGCATTTATAAGTTATATTCTTCAAGAATCAATGGATATATATCATTCATTTATAAGTCCAACAATACATGTAGCAACTGCTGATTGCCCTTTTTAAATAAACCAGGCACTGGACTGTACTCAGATTTGATGTCTGGCTGAATGTAGGTTTAACGTATTACATTACAAGTTGTGTTTGAGGTCATCTTGATAGCAGGTCATTTATTGGGTTGTGGTTTAGTTCTGTGAACTTCTATGCTGAGAGAGAAGAACCCTCTTCTCTACACAGCCCTGATCATAAGACTAAACGCCCTATCTAACCCTCCCATCCGAAGTCGGTCGCCTCGTGACCGAAACCCTGTTAATGCTGCCGCCGCCTGTTTCACTCGGACCGCTCCCTACCAGATTATGAGCTCTCCTATGCACTAGGAGTCACATGAACCGACCACAGTCCCGAAAATGACAAACCAGAGCCTGTTTCAGTGGGGTGCTTTGCGTCAACGTTTTTGGCTTTTTCTCTCTCTTTTGCTGCGGGTTCTTTAGATTCGTCTGCTAGATGGAGACAGAAAAAATAGTTATTTTATTCATCTTAAAGTGATCATTGTCTCTTGATGTTGGTGGTTTCATCTGGCTTGTACAGAGGAGTGGTCTGCTCTGCACCCCACCCCCACCCTCTGCTCGAACAACTGCAACACACACAGGAAGTTAAGGCAGTAATTTCCCTTTGATAGCAGTTAGAGGCTCCTGGTTTACTAATGGGCCAGATGTGAAGCTGGAGCGAAGTGGTTTGTCAGATGTTTCTTTCTCCCCCCGACTCAATCCACATTAGTAGTCTGTCATTTTAAACATCAGTAAACTCGTCAATGTGTTACCAATGATATGTATTCATTTTTAGGTGTTTCGATCAAGACTATATAATGTATGACGTTTAGTTCATAGCATCCCTCATATAAAGAGGTTTGCATTGACATTACACACAGTTCATGTTTCCCGTCATGTACCAACTCTCCTTATTGCTCCACCAATTTGTTGTTGGTTGGCCTTGAGCACAACAGGCAACGACCTCCAGTTACAGTAAGTCTTCAGTGACTGTGTGCGTGCGTGTGTGTTTGTGTCTCCCCTCTGGCTCGTATAGTGACGTTTGGCAGCCAGGGGCCAAACCAAACGGCATCCCCCTAGTGGGGTGCAGTCTGTCACAGAGGAGCAGAGACACCCCTGCCCTCTAATTAGTACATCCCATTGTCTTTGATCTCCGCTGAGCTCCAGTAATGATAGACAAACACCAGGGGAGGCCCCCCAGTTACAACACACTCAGTACAGGTTGTCTTGTTTTAACTCGAGACAGATGCTGTTTTGTCATCCTGACATCAAAGAGCAGTGTTTTTATATTTCCAAATTCTTATGTTTTCTAACTTTTTAAAGTTATGAGTTGAATCAGTATAGGACCTTAAATGACATATCCTATCAGGCTTCAGCATGGTGGACCTTTGAAAATAGTCCGTTGATTTGTGTTCATGCCTTCGGCAGTAGTTGTTTTATTTATGAGTAGTGGGTCTGAGCTCTCTGTGCTGCGGGCGCTCATGTTTTACCGTTGTTATTGAAAGTCACAGCTTACCTCGAATTGTGTCTTTGTTCGATGGCGAAACCTCTAAATACGAGTCTTGTCACGCAGTCCATTGATTGTCGGGCAGGTCTTATCACATGTATTCTCTTCATCATTCATACAACTGGTTCTTTGTTTTACTCAGTCATTTTTTATTTATGGAGGCCACATTCTGGTGGAACTGTGAGAACCCAAGGCTTGAAAGCCTTAGCTGTATGGCGGAAGGAAGGTATTAGTTAATCTAGTTCCTACATTGCAAATTGATTCGCTACAGTGGTAGGTACGAAGGAGGGTGAGGGAAACATGAAACAGCACCAGGTACTACTGAATTGGTCTTGGCATTTGATCAAGCGGAATGCAATGTGTTTTAACACTTCATTTGGATTAGAGCTTGACAGTTTACTGCCTGGCTTGGTGGAGTCCATTACTAGACTACCTTCCTGGGCTGCTTCTGTATAGTACAATCAGGTCAACAATTATTGGCACCCTTGATAAAGATGAGAAAAAAAGACTGCATACAATAAATAATACAAATACTGAGCTATATTGTATGCAACAAAAAAAGGGGGAAATTAGTATTTTTAAACTAAGAAAATTGCCCAGTACCAGGACGTTTTAGCCAAGAACCTGGTTGCTTCTGCCAGGAGGCTGAAACTTGGATTCTTCGTATAAGAAGTGGATCTTATACTAAAGTGGATCTTTCAGCAAGACAAAAAAAATATACCTGTTTTATTGTCACCTTCACCAGAGAGGTGCAGTGAAATGTGTTGTTTTATAGGGTCAGCAATAGTAGTACGGCACCCCTGGAGCAAATTGGGGTTAAGTGCCTTACTCAAGGGTAAAATCTACACAAATAAATGGTTAATTTACCAAAAAAATTAAACATTTTGCAATGGCTATCTGTCTCCTGTGGTTTGAATTGAAGGGTAGTCTATAAGCACAGACAAAGAATATCAAGGATCTGGAAAGACACTGCATGGAGGCATGGTCTAAGATCTCTCCCAATGTGGTCTCCAGTCAATATAAAACATTTAACAAAAATGCTCAGTGCCATTATCCTTTTGAAGGGGAGGGTGCCGGAGTATTGAAAACGGGGGTGGCAATAGTTTTGACCCATTCTTTTTAAGAAAAATAATAATGACTTGTTAAACAAAGTCTCTTTGAGCAATTGTACTAGTATAAAATAATATTACATTTTTTGGGGTGGGCATACAATATAGCTCAGTATTTGTATTTATTTTATACTGTCTTTTTTGCTCATCTTTATGGGTGGCAATCATTTTTGAGCTGACTGTATAGTAGCCAATATGATTTGTGTAGGCTCTCACTAGAGTTCTGCCATATGGAGCAGTCATGCCCCTGGTGCACCACCCACCAGACATGGACCATAGGAGTACGGTCCCTCTCTGGGGCCGGATTGATGTTGGAGGCAACGTGAAATCCATGCCCCCCCACACATGGCTTAGTGGATTCCAGTCTCTCCCAGTCTTCTCTCTCAGATGTGGTTAGCGTCACTCATAAACAGTACACTTAAAGGGGAAGCCCATTTGTGCTAGTCCTCTAATAAACTTGGCAACAGTAAACATGTCGTCCCCCGCAAATGATGCAGCGTCTAACTTGGTCCAATCAGTGTAATTATGTAAATGCTGGATCTCTATGGTAAGACGCATCATTCGGCCACATTTTTACGAAACTTGGTTAAGTGGGTCTGAGCTTTCTGAGATATCACGTGTGAATAACGTACAAAAGTAAGTATGAACGAACGTACGGATGAATAGTCCCCTCCCCGATTTAATCGTGTGGGATAATTATCCGTATTGGAAAATCCCCAGTTGGCATTCCCCTTTTAAAGGCCTAGTGCAGTCAAAAACATGATGTTCATGTGTTTTATATACACTACCGTTCAAAGGTTTGGGGTCACTTAGAAATGTCCTTGTTTTTGAAAGAAATGCACATTTTTTGTCCAATAACATAACATCAAATTGATCAGAAATATAGTGTAGACATTGTTAATGTAGTAAATGACTATTGTAGCTGGAAGTGGCTGATTTCCCCCAAAACATTTTTAATGGAATCTCTACATAGCTGTACAGAAACCCATTATCAGCAACCATCACTCCTGTGTTCCAATGGCACGTTGTTAGCTAATCCAAGTTTATCATTTTAAAATGCTGATTGATCATGGGGCGGCAGCGTAGCCTAGTGGTAAGAGCATTGGACTAGTAACCGAAAGGTTGCAAGATTGAATCCCCGAGCTGACAAGGTACAAATCTGTCGTTCTGCCCCTGAACAAGGCAGTCATTGAAAATAAGAATTTGTTCTTAACTGACTTGCCTAGTTAAATAAAGGTACAATAAATAAATAAAAACTTAGAAAACCCTTTTGCAATTATGTTAGCACAGCTGAAAACTGTTGTTCTGATTTAAAGAACAAATACAACTGGCCTTCTTTAGACTAGTTGAGTATCTGGAGCATCAGCATTTGTGGGTTCGAATACAGGCTCAAAATGGCCAGAAACAAATACATTTCTTCTAAAACTCGTCAGTCTATTCATGTTCTGAGAAATGAAGTCCATTCCATGTGAGAAATTGCCAAGAAACTGAAGATCTCATACAACACGGTGTGAGTCCCTTGACAAAACAGCGCAAACTGGCCAATAAAAATAAAAGATTAAGATGAGCAAAAGAATACCGAGGAAGATTGGAAAAAAGTGTTATCAAACTAAGATTTGTCTGTCCATGTGTTTGGATCACAAAGAAGAACATTCGTGAGACGCAGAAAAAATGAAAAGATGCTGGAGGAGTGCTTGACGCCATTTGTCAAGCGTGGTGGAGGCAATGTAATGGTCTGGGGTTGCTTTGGTGGTTGTAAAGTGGTAGATATGTACAGGGTAAAGGGGATCTTGAAGAAGGAAGGCTATCACTCCATTTTGCAACGCCATGCCATACCCTGTGGACGGCGCTTAATTGGAGCCAATTTCTTCCTACAACAGGACAATGACCCAAAGGACAGCTCCAAACTATGCAATAACTATTTAGGGAAGAAGCAGTCAGCTGGTATTCTGTCTGTGCTGGCCACTCCATTATAGTCACTGGATCTCAACCCTATTGAGCTGTTGTGGGAGCAGCTTGACTGTATGGTACGTAAAAAAGTGCCAATCCAACTTGGGGGAGGTGCTTCAGGAAGCATGGGGTGATATCTCTTCAGATTACCTCAACAAATTGATGACTAGAATGCCAAAGGTCTGCAAGGCTGTAATTGCTGCAAATGGAGGATTCTTTGACGAAAGCAAAGGACACAATTATTTCAATTAAAAATCATTATTTATAACCTTGTCAACTGCTTGACTATATTTTGTAACTCATTTCATGTATGTTTTCATGGAAAACAAGGAAATGTCTAAGTGACATCAAACTTTTGAACAGTAGTTTGTATTTCCACACTGAGGTGGGAATAATACTGAAATTGTGAAAATGCTGATAATGCACTTTTAATGTAAGAGCTGTTTGAGAAGGCTGCCTGAAATTTCAGCGTGTTTTGATGGGATGAAGTTTGGGCCTGCATGGTGACAACACCAGGCGGTGTAATGTAATCGATCAATAACAATAGCAGCTAGTTTTTAAGTTACTGATCAATCCCATTAGGCTCTCTGTTAGGCCCCTCACTCAGACCACTCCAAGACCGTCCTTGATATTTGCATGAAAACTGCTGCATTGGTCTTTCAAATTAGAGGGCATAGCCTTTAAAGGTAGGTAGAATAAACATAACCACGTGTAACACATGGATTTACATTAGAAAAAACATCAAAAGTCCCAATGCAAAGTTACACCTCACTTTTCCATTTTTCGAGTTTTTATTTAAAACTGATCAGAATTCTGAAGAATGTCGAAGTCATCCCGGAAAAAACATTTGCGGGATGTGACTTAATATGGAGGACCTGAGAAGCCAGTCTATTATTCCCCATATTGTAAACTGCAACAGAAATAACTTCAAATGTATAACTTCATATTAAACTGTCTGACTCACGCAGGCTAACATAATGTTAGCAGGCTAGATGGCTAGCAACATTGCGATGTATAATTTCTAATTAAACCAAATCGTTTGCGTTCATGACTACTTGTTTCAATACAATTTTCAGCCAACTTACAATAAATTCATAAAGTATTTGCTTGTAAGTTGGCTGAAAATTGTATTGAAGCAAGTAGTCATGAGCGCAAATTATTTGGTTTAATTTGAAGTTATAGATTGCAATGTTGCTAGCCTGCTAACATTACGTTAGCTCGGTGTGAGTCAGCCAGTTGTTATCCACACCTAGCATACAGCTACATAAAAGTAAACCAAAGTTTTGGAAATACTTAACTTCATCTACCAGTTATCAAATAATTTTACCTGTAAAGTTGGTTATTTTAACCTGCTAGCTAGCCTAGCCAGCTAACTAGCCTAGCTAGCCAACCACCACTGTCGACATAGCTAAGTAGTAAGCCAGAGAACTAGTCTAGCATAGGCAGGAATCCACAGAACGCAACAAAAAGATCCATCAGATATAAAGTAGAGAGAGCGGAGACTTACCGGTTGACTACCAAAGTCAAAGAAGAGTGAGGCCATTTGAGTTAGTCGGCTAGCTAATAGAATAGCGTTTTGATGTAAATCCACATTGACTTTACCTATTTTATCTCCATCACTGCTGACACTCTTGATGTACCGGTAGGTCGGTAGGAAATAGAGGTCCGTCGATTCAACCTGACAAACTGTTCCGACTTTAAAGCTTGCTTCTCATTTTTGATTCGTAACAAATGAGTCGTAACCCCATCCTTGTGGGTATTACTGCACCATGTGGGTATTACTGCACTAGCTACAAGCCACAGAAAACTACTACAACACTAACTCGCTCACTTTACTACAACTATCAAACGCACGGGAGAAGAGGAGTTGCAGTTTTTCCCATTGACTTACAGTTGAAGTCGGAAGTTTACATACACTTAGGTTGGAGTCATTAAAACTCATTTTTCAACCACTCCACAAATTTCTTGTTAACAAACTATAGTTTTGGCAAGTCGGTTAGGACACTTTGCATGACACAAGTAATTTTTCTAACAATTGTTTACAGACAGATTATATCACTTATAATTCACTCTATCACAATTCCAGTGGGTCAGAAGTTTACATACACTGTTGTCTGTGCCTTTTAAACAGCTTGGAAAATTCCAGAAAAGGATGTCATGGCTTTAGAAGCTTCTGATAGGCAAATTGACATACTTTGAGTCAATTGGAGGTGTACCTGTGGATGTATTTCAAGGCCTACCTTCAAACTCAGTGCCTCCTTTGCTTGACATCATGGGAAAATCAAAAGAAATCAGCCAAGACCTCAGAAAAAGGTTTGTAGACCTCTACAAGTCTGGTTCATCCTTGGGAGCAATTTCCAAACGCCCGAAGGTACCAAGTTCATCTGTACAAACAAAGTATAAACACCATGGGACCACGCAGCCGTCATACCACTCAGGAAGGAGACGCGTTCTGTCTCCTAGAGATGAACATACTTTGGTGCGAAAAGTGCAAATCAAGCCCAGAACAACAGCAAATTACCTTGTGAAGATGCTGGAGGAAACGGGTACAAAAGTATCTATATCCACAGTAAAACGAGTCCTATATCGACATAAAGGCTGCTCAGCAAGGAAGAAGTCACTGCTCCAAAACTGCCATAAAGACTGCACATGGGGACAAAGATTGTACTTTTTGGAGAAATGTCCTCTGGTCTGATGAAACAAAAATAGAACTGTTTGGCCATAATGACCATCGTTATGTTTGGAGGAAAAAGGGGGAGGCTTGCAAGCCGAAGAACACCATCCCAACCGTGAAGCACGGGGGTGGCAGCATCATGTTGTGGAGGTGCTTTGTTGCAGTAGGGACTGGTGCACTTCACAAAATAGATGGCATCATGAGGCAGGAAAATTATGTGGATATATTGAAGCAACATCTCAAGACATCAGCCAGGAAGTTAAAGCTTAGTCGCAAATAGGTCTTCCAAATGAACAATGACCCCAAGCATACTTCCAAATTTGTGGCAAAATTGCTTAAGGACAACAAAGTCAAGTTATTGGAGTGGCATCACAAAGCCCTGACCTCAATCCTATAGAAAATGTGTGTGCAAAACTGAAAAAGCATGTGTACGCAAGGATGCCTACAAACCTGACTCAGTTACACCAGCTCTGTCAGGAGGAATGGGCCAAAATTCACCCAACTTATTGTGGGAAGCTTGTGGAAGGCTACCTGAACCGTTTGACCCAAGTTAAACTATTTAAAGGCAATCCTACCAAATACTAATTGAGTGTATGTAAACTTCTGACCCACTGGGAATGTGATGAAAGAAATAAAAGCTGAAATAAATCATTCTCTCTACTATTATTCTGACATTTCACATTCTTAAAATAAAGTGGTGATCCTAACTGACCTAAAACAGGGCATTTTTACTAGGATTAAATGTCAGGAATTGTGAAAAACTGAGTTTAAATGTGTTTGGCTAAGGTGTAGACTTCCGACTTCAACTGTATATGGTTTCTTCTTTGTCAATGCACATAGTAGCTCATCAACGTCAACACTTGGTTTGGAATGTAATTACATGCTAGCATAGCTAGTAGCTAATGTTAGCCAGCTGGAACTAGCTACAGTAGGTAGCACTGGTTCTCCACATGATGTTAAGAAATAGAGCCTTGTGGGTAGTTCCGAAGATATCTGGAAATAAGTTAATAAATATCTGAAAATGCAAAAACATAACTATGTTTGTAGTTATAGGTAACCAGATCATGACTACAACTAAGTTACTAAGTCTTTGACCACACTGTTACTTTGACTAAAAACTCATGCTTCCTACCCTTTTAAATTGAATCATAACAGTCGTGGGCCCATAGGTTACAAAAAGTACAGGCCGAGAGTGATCACGATTCCGAGGCAAATTTTTTACAGTTATAATGAATCATTAAAGGATGGATTTACATTTACATAATGGGTACCTGGAGGAAAATGGGGGAGGGTCATGCTTTTTCAAATTCACTGAAATTGAAAAATAATTTTCAAGCATTCAGTAGGTTTAGGTAAAATATATTTTGCTGAAGGGAGGGCCATCCATTTTTATTTCGGAGAGGTCCGATTTTCTCCTTTTTAACCCTTATTATAATAAACGTTCACTTCATAAGTGAATGGTTTGTACTTCAGATGTTCCTCTCTGATTTACTGTGTCTTCAGTGGCCAGTGGAGTGGCTGAGGTGTCTGCTTCCTGTCAGAGGCCCTGCCCAGGTCACATAACTGGGGCATCTGCAGAGCCAGGAAATGGATGAGCTGTCGGATCCGTGCCCAAGCTCTCCTGAGAGGCCTTTTCATTGACCACTGGACCGCTTCCCAGTTCTCTCAATGGGAAAGGGCTAACAAGCGTTAGATCTAACAAGTTGACTGAGGTCCTCTTCTCTGAACGGAGGCTTCTAATGGCTCTTCCCAGGAGAGGAAGTGCGAGTAATTTCAGTGAAGATCTCACTTTGCAGCCCAATTCAGCTGTTGATAATGTTCATGAATACAGTTATGGACATAACAGCAACAACATTAAAGCGCTATTCTCGGCCGAGAATGAACAACATAGACTTGTTCATTTATTTAGATTTGCAGCCTGCATCACAAACTTGGGCAAGAGGAACGATCTCACCAGTCCATAACCTAGCACAGGAGGTTGGTGGCACCTTAATTGGGGAGGACAGACTCGTGGGAACGGCTGGAGCGGAATAAGTGGAAAGGTATCAAATACGCCAAACACGTGGTTTCCATGGTTTCCATGTGTTTGATTCCATTCACTCCGTTCCAGCCATTATTATGAGCCGTCCTCCTTTCAGCAGCCTCAGCAACCTACCTGGCCCAAAACTCAGTGCCCCAACCAGCCTATAGATCCTGCCCTCCATTCTCTAAATGTGCGTGAGAGCACCCTAGCTTAAGCTTCGGTGACTTAGTTCTATTTATACAGGGCTAAGTCTATTTTTCTGATGCCTGTGTGAATAGGTAAGTAAAAGAGAGAGCTGGCTGAGTAGGTGGAGGTGAGGGCCAGGACAGGAGGTGTTGACTAGGTCAGCCCGAGGAGACTGGCTGATTTGCTTACTTACGCATGCATGCACAAACACACACACAAACGCACAAACGACGAGAACTAATCCTCTCTGGTTTACGCCCACATGTCTGGACTGGCACTACCTTTTCCACCTGAGTCAGTCAGTCAGCAGGATTTAGATTATAGCTCTTTCTGGGATGGACCTGTGTTTGTTTGTGTACTGACTTCCTCCTTCAAACAATCAAATGATGATCTGACTAAGAGCCTTTCACCCTAATCAAGGCTTTGGTGCATTAGCCAACTCCCCTGTTGTGTTCGTTGTCACGCCAAACATGTATGGCATGACAACAAGCATCGAGAGGGGTTGGATAATGCATATTATTCAGTTCTGGCGGCCAGGTTAGAGATTCACTACTTCGACCTGTGGAATTCCTCAGTGGTCCGTAATTTCTATTGGATTATCATTGACTGTATCTGCAGTTGCCAGCTAGGATGTGTACGGATCCACCTGGATCAGTGAGGTTGGTGACCTCAGCAGAGACACTTCCTCATTGGTCACGCCCACAGGAAACCACAGATGTCTATTACAAGGCTATATGAAACCCCATGTGAACTACAGTAACCCTGGACATGACCTCTCCTATCAGATATGTGCTTCTCTCAAATGACACACACTGTTATTGTACAAATGTGTACCTTTGAAATGCAACTACTGGCACCCAGTATGATTCATATGTATAGTGAGAATCAAGTTCAAATCCACCCAACTTTATTTTTCATGTGGTAAGCGGCACAGCGTTTGGGTGTTTGGTGTATTGAAAGATCTGTCCTCCTCTCTGTTAACCCAGTTTGACTGACTGTTAAGGTGGGCACAGAGGTGACTACCCCTACTAACTCCAGATCAGATCTAAGCCCTCTCTCTCCCTCAATTTGGATAGTGGTGGTGGGATAGATCAAATTGTCACAGCCCTCTGAGGCCCCGTTGCTGGGAAAGGCCTCAACAATAAGATTAGGGTCCAGATAAGTGGGTTAGTGGGAGACTTTAAGTGCAGTGGAAGACTGTGTGATAACACCCAGGTAATATATACGCTGAAAGGGATATCCAAATGCTTTGTCAGATCTTATTATATATCGCATAAACCCACCCCGTGACTTGTATGTTACATAGTGAAAGAATAGGTGGCGTGTGTAGTAAAAGTGCCTTTAACCCAGGGGTTTGAAACTAATTTTGCCCGGGGGCCACACATCTGGTCTGCAGGACGCCAGTTTGAGACCCCTGCTTTAACCATGCATGAGTCACACAACTGTTATTTCCCTGTATTGAAAATATCAGAATGATCAATTGTGGGCTCATGTCTGATGGCATTGAGTGAATCTTGTGTCATGGTCTCTATGGGCAACTGTGTCTCTGTTTGATATCCTCGTTCCAGCTCTGTGCCCTACTGTACTCCTGACACTGCTTGTTTGTTCCATGTATGAATATGTTACTGTACTGCAAAGTCGACAGATGTCTCACATTGAATATGCTCTTTGTTTTTCTCTTTTTCAGAGTAAGGAGATAACGTTTCAGCTCCAGGAAGACTTGATGAAGGTCCTCAACGAGCTCTACACTGTAAGTTATCATTTCATTTCCTGGTTCCTATTTTGCTGTATCACTGTAACAATAGTGTATCAAGTTTTTCCTCATCAGGTCACAGTTGGGAACAACTCTCAGCCTGAGTGATAAATCATGATTCGGGCATTAAGGCAGGCCTCTCAGATCAGAGCCTACCTGGTCTGGCCTTTTAAAGTAGCTGCATGCCTATAAAGTAGCTGCATACCAACTCTTATGGTCATTGTTACAAGCAGATCTGGGACCAGCCTATGTGGATAATGCCACTTCAGGTCTCTGACCTTGGGGGAGAGCAGGGTGCTTAAACCACTAATCAATAGTTAATACAGTAGCTTTAATTGCTGCCGTCAGGCCTGGAATAGTAGCAGCTGAGATTCATGTGGCCCTGAAGACCCTGACGTTCTAATACTTCCTCAGGTAGAAGGGGATGGCTTTTGTGGTCTATATGGTCTTGGCATCTTCCCTTTTGTATAACCTACTCACATATATTGTGTGACGTGTAGTTTATGTACTTTTCCATTAATCTGGTGACCATGCTATCTGCTTTGTTAGACTTTCTAACCTTTGGAGGAAGATTTTGTTAGAGGCAGTGCCGGTTCAAGGTATAAGCGACATAGGCAGTCGCTTAGGGCCAATGTTCGCTAGGGGTCCCCCAACCCCCAAAAATCTTTTTTATGTTTTGCATTTTTTGGTGTACTCAGTCAGGCACTCAACTTCCTATAGAGAGTAAGAATAGTGGAATACACCAGGTGCAATTTCAAAGGAGGTTGTGCATCAGCAGTTTTTCCCTTATGTCAGTCACTGACAGTCACTCAATTATCCATGTCAGCGAAAAAAATGTATGTAATGAAAAGTTGGAGGGTGGTTGGTAATGGAGGACATCCGGTGGATCCACGTCTGGATGTTAAGCAGAATACCCTAGGTCCTGGAGAACAGGAGCAGAGTTAAAGGAGACCGGGGAGGAGACAGAGACGTGAAACAAGCATAGGTTACAGGTAGATCAGGTATATAAGAAAAAAAATACATTTCTACAGATTTATTTAAATTAAATGTTCGATTAGACATGCAATAATGCTAATGGCAGACAGAGAATAAAGAAATCATACCTGTCTGTAATTTTTTTTTACGTGAGCAGGGTTTATGAGGGAGGTAAGGGATGGTCCCTGGAGAAGATAAGAGAGAGGTGAGTTTGGGGTGGTGTCATGACCACTGGAGTCATACACCTTAATAGTACCTACCTGGCAGTGGAGGTTACTTACAGTGACCCAGTGGTTAGCTTTGACATACTTTGTCCCATGGGCTTCACCAAAAGTGTAGGGAGCGTCAGGGCTTTCAGTGGTCGACCGTCCAACTGCTCCAACTGGAGAAGATTGTTGGCTTCCACCGAGGTAACCCTAGGAAGACAAAGAGAAAAATATAATTGATAGGAAACCTAAAACTAGCTTTGGGTTATTTTGAGTGCAAATGCAAATAGTTATCTGACATTTTTATATTCACCTTAACATATTGTGACCCCAGCTAGGAGCGAAAGAGCAGCGAGGTTTCATAGGTCTCGTCCTTCATCCAAATGATTACTTAATTGGCAAACTTATACAGGAAATGCCAATGAACAGTGAGCCATCGTATTCATGCATAAAAAACTAATAATGAAAGAGAAGAATTGCAGGTTTGAATTAGCGTGCGAGAGGTGGAAAAAGTATTGGCATTGACAACTTAGATGGAAAGCTACTGAGGATGGTAGCTGACTGTAGGCACTCCTATCTGTCATATATTTAATCTGAGCCTAGAGGAAAGTCTTTGTCCTCAGGCCTGGAGGGAAGCCAAAGTAATTCCGCTACCCAAGAGTGGTAAAGCAGCCTTTACTGGTTCTAACAGCAGACCAATCAGCTTGCTGCCAGCTCTTAGCAAACTGTTAGAAAAAATGGTTTGACCAAATACAATGCTATTTCTCTGTAATCAAATTAACAAAAGACTTTCAGCATGCTTATAGAGAAGGGCACTCAACATGTACTGCGCTGACACATTACTGATGATTGGTTGAAAGAAATTGGTAAAATGATGATTGTGGGAGCTGTACTGTTAGATTTCAGTGAAGCCTTTGATATTATTGACAATAACCTGTTGTTGAAAGAAATGTGTGTTATAGCTTTTCAACCTCTGCCATATTGTGGATTCAGAGTTATCTATATAATATAATTAAAAGGGTTTTCTTTAATGGAAGATTCTCTGTCAAACATGTAAAGTGGGGTGTACTGCAGGGCAGCTCTCTAGGCCCTCTTCTATTTTTACCAATGGCCTGCCACTGGCATTAAACAAAGCATATGTGTCCATGTATGCTGATGATTCAACCATATACGCATGAGCTACCACAGCTAATGAAGTCACTGAAACCCTTAACAAAGAGTTGAGGTCTGTTTTGGAATGGGTGGCTAGTAATAAACTGGTCCTGAACATATCTAAAACTAAGAGCATTGTATTTGGTACAAATCATTCCTTAAGTTCTAGACCTCAGCTGAATCTGGTAATAATTGGTGTGGCTGTTGAACAATTTGAGGAGACTAAATTACTTGGCGTTAACTTAAACTGTCATGGTCAAAACATATAGATTCAATGGTTGTAAAGATGGGGAGAGGTCTGTCCGTAATAAAGAGATGCTCTGCTTTTTTGATACCACACTCCAAAAAGCTATTTCTGCAGGCTCTAGTTTAGTCTTCTCTTGATTATTGTCCAGTCGTGTCATCCAGTGCTGCAAGGAAAGACCTAGTTAAGCTGAAGCTGGCATAGAAACGGAGTGGTACGTTTTGCTCTTAATTGTAATTAGAGGGCTGATATAAATACTATGCATGCCAGTCTCTCTTGGCTAAGAGTTGATGAGAGACTGACTGCATCACTTTTTATAAGAAACAATGTGTTGAAAATCCCAAATTGTTTGCATAGTCAACTTACACACAGCTCTGACGCACACTCTTTTCCAACCAGACATGTCACCAGGGGTCTTTTCACATTACCCAAATCCAGAACAAATTCAAGAAAGCGTACAGTATTATATAGATCCATTATTGCATGGAACCGTTCTTTCTCATTTTGCTCAAATAAACAGCAAACCTGGTTTAAAGAAAAACATAACACCTCTCCCCTATTTGACCTAGATAGTTTGTGTGTATGTATTGATATGTAGGCTACGTGTGCCTATAAACAAAAGTACAGTACCAGTCAAAAGTTGATGCAAAGTATGTTATACAAAAATAGCAATAGACAAACAACACTAAGTCAATCAATTTGCAATAATTGTATACACAGTACTTTGTTTACCTCAGTCAACAGCTGCAGCTCCCATCAGTACACTAGATGAATGGCGAATACTCAGTGGAGGCCTGGACGCTGCTGTTGGGTGAAAAGAGAATTACCTTCAGGTTGTCCTCCCAACTAGCTAGATGTTAAAGAATAAAAAGATTGTGAGAGCTGTTTTTTTTWAAATTCAGTGCGGCTTTTGACATTATAGATCATAGTATGTATATGTATGTATAAAGGTATATGTTATGGCTTTTCACCCCCTGCTATATTGTGGATTGAGAGTTACCTGTCTAACAGAACACAGAGGTTTTTTTTTTAGTGGTAGCCTCTAACATAATCCAGGTAGAATCAGGAATTCCCCAGGGCAGCTGTCTATGCCCCTTATCTCTGTAAAAATAATATCTCTGCGTAAAGCTTGTGTGTCTGTATGTGGATGACTCAGCATTATACATGTCAGCTACTACAGCGAGTGAAATCACTGCAACACTTAACAAAGAGCTGCAGTCAGTTACAGAATGGGTGGCAAGAAATACACTACATTGCCAAAAGTATGGTCGTTGAGTTGGGAAGGCTTTCCATTAGATGTTGGAACATTGCTGCGGAGACTTGCTTCCATTCAGCTACAAGAGCATTAGTGAGTTCGGCACTGATGATGGACGATGTTCCAATTCATCCCAAAGGTGTTTGATTGGGGTTAGAGCTCTGTGCAGTGAGTGTTGCAACCAAGGACAGACTATTTTTACGCGCTTCAGCACTCGACAGTCCCATTCTGTGAGCTTGTGTGGCCTACCACTTCGCGGCTGAGCCGTTGTTTTTCCTAGAAGTTTCCACTTCACAATAACAGCACTTACAGTTGACTGGGGAAGCTCTAGCAGGGAAGAAATCAGACGAACTGACTTGTTGGAAAGGTGGCATCCTATGACGGTGCCAGGTTGAAAGTCACGGAGCTCTTCAGTACGGACCATTCTATTGCCAATGTTTGTCTATGGAGATTTCATGGCTCTGTGCTCGACTTTATACACCTGTCAGCAACGGGTGTGGCTGAAATAGCCAAATCCACAAATTTGAAGGAGCTTCCACATACTTTCGGCCATGTAGTGGAAGTTAGTCCTAAATATTTCAAACTAAAAGCATTGTATTTGGGACAAATCATTCACTAAACCCTAAACCTCAACTAAATCTAAATTAGAAATTAGCTAAATTAGCTAACATGAATAATATTCACGTCAATCTCTCATGGCTCAAAGTAGAGGAGAGATTGACTTAGTCACTACTTGTATTTATGAGAAGTATTGGCATGTTGAATGCACCGAGCTGTCTGTTTTTAAACTACTAGCACACAGCTCAGACACCCATACATGCCCCACAAGACATGCCACCAGAGGTCTCTTCACAGTCAGCAGGTCCAGAACAGACTATGGGAGGCGCACAGTACTACACAGAGCCATGACTACATGGAACTCTATTCCACATCAAGTAACTCACACAAGCAGTAGAATCAGATAAAAATACACCTTATGGAACAGCGAGGACTGTGAAGTCACACACAGGTACCAACACACACATACAAACACATACTTGTCATGACTTTACATTCATTAATCTGATGACTGTTATTTATCTAATCAACTAACTATGTTTAATTGTTACCCGATTTTAAATTAATCATGTAACAATTAACTCATTAGGAATTTGGGGCAACACTGAAGAGGTTGTTAAGAGTTACCATCTCCCGAATTAAACTCTATAAGGTATATATCTATTACATCGATAAACCGTCATCTTATTAATCATTACCTCTTATCATATCATCATTCTGAACAGTCGTAACCTCATGCATCTGCAAAAAACCCAGCCTACTCATAATTCAGTACTATTTAAAAAAATTGTTATTCTTATTTTTTTTATTTAACCTTTATTTAACTAGGCAAGTCGGGTTAAGAACAAATTCTTATTTACAATGACGGCCTACCGGGGAACAGTGGTTTTAACTGCCTTGTTCAGGGGATGAATGACAGATTTTTACCTTGTCAGCTCGGGATTCGATCCAGCAACCAGTTACTGGCCCAACGCTCTAACCACTAGACTACCTGCCGCCCTACTACACCAATTGATTTATTTATTTATTTACTAGCTAAATAACTAAATAACTAAATAATAACACAGAATAAACATACACCCTTTACATGAGACAAAGGTCCCTAGTGGACTGACAAGATATGACTGCTTATTACACAGAGATGGAGAGACAGAGAAAAAAGAGGGACACTTATCATGGACACATTGTATAACTATTCTACCATTAATCATATACTTTGCAAATGAACCGCCACCCGTTTGAAATAAGAAATCACACATGTATTTACGTATGTGTGTCTTTGTCCGTCGTGTAGTCCTGAACAGAACTATAGAGTTCACACCCTTCCATTCGCTCCTGAAGCTGCTTATTTGAAGATAAGCCTGCCGTGCCGATGGTTCCAGTGGGGTGATAAGAGTAGTGTACGGTGATTTGAGACTCGTAGTAGGATGGGATGGTTTGAAGAGTTGAGATATTTGTCTCGAACAGCTAATCAGCTGTACCAATGATTGTCTGAGAGGGGAGTTTGTCGCCTCTTCCTCCTCATGTTGATTATTCAGGGTTCAGGATTTAGACGACTATGGACATGAGCTGCAGCTCTTTGTCTCTCTGGCCTAAAGGAAGGTGAGTTTATTTCTTCACCTCATGTTGAGGTTCAAAGTTTCAACAATTTCAAACATGTAACTAACGCCTCATGTTTCCTGGTCTAAAGTTAATTTCATTACCAATGCTTTATATGCACTCTGGCCAAAGGGGACGGCTCCGTCCGTCTGACCAGCTCTCCGACCTCACTCGGGGCGTGGCTACCCACTTCAAATCAAAGTTTATTTGTCACATGCGCCGAATACAACAGGTGTAGACCTTACAGTGAAATGCTTACTTACAGGCTCTAACCAATAGTGTAAAAAATATATTAGGTAAGTAAAGAAATAAAACAACAGTAAAAAGACAGGCTATATACAGTAGCGAGGCTATAAAAGCAGCGAAGCTACATACAGACACCGGTTAGTCAGGCTCATTGAGGTAGTATGTACATGTAGATATGTTTAAAGTGACTATGCATATATGATGAACAGAGAGTAGCAGTAGCGTAAAAGAGGGGTTGGCGGGTGGTGGGTGGCGGGACACAATGCAGATAGCCCGGTTACCCAATTGAGGTAGTATGTGCATGAATGTATAGTTAAAGTGACTATGCATATACGATAAACGGAGAGTAGCAGCAGCATAAAAAGAAGGGTTGGGGGGCACACAATGCAAATAGTCTGGGTAGCCATTTGATTACCTGTTCAGGAGTCTTATTGCTTGGGGGTAAAAACTGTTGAGAAGCCATTTTGTCCTAGACTCGGCACGCCGGTACCGCTTGCAATGCAGTAATAGAGAGAACAGTCTATGACTGGGGTGGCTGGAGTCTTTGACAATTTTTAGGGCCTTCCTCTGACACCGCCTGGTGTAGAGGTCCTGGATGGCAGGAAGCTTGGCCCCGGTGATGTACTGGGCTGTACGCACTACCCTCTGTAGTGCCTTGCGGTCAGAGGCCGAGCAATTGCCGTACCAGGCAGTGATGCAACCAGTCGGGATGCTCTCGATGTTGCAGCTGTAGAACCTTTTGAGGATCTCAGGACCCATGCCAAATCTTTTTAGTTTCTTGAGGGGGAATAGCCTTTGTCGTGCCCTCTTCACGACTGTCTTGGTGTGTTTGGACCATTCTAGTTTGTTGTTGATGTGGACACCAAGGAACTTGAAGCTCTCAACCTGCTCCACTACAGCCCCGTTCATTCGATGAGAATGGGGGCGTGCTCAGTTCTCCTTTTCCTGTAGTCCACAATCATCTCCTTAGTCTTGGTTACGTTGAGGGATAGGTTGTTATTCTGGCACCACCCGACCAGGTCTCTGACCTCCTCCCTATAGGCTCTTCGTTGTCGCTGATCAGGCCTACCACTGTTGTGTCGTCTACAAACTTAAGGATGGTGTTGGAGTCGTGCCTGGCCATGCAGTTGTGGGTGAACAGGGAGTACAGGAGGGGACTTAGCACGCACCCCTGGGGAGCTCCAGTGTTGAGGATCAGCGTGGCAGATGTTGCTACCTACCCTCACCACCTGGGGGTGGCCCGTCAGGAAGTCCAGGATCCAGTTGCAGAGGGAGGTGTTTAGTCCCAGGATCCTTAGCTTAGTGATGAGCTTTGAGGGTACTATGCTGTTGAACGCTGAGCTGTAGTCAATGAATAGCATTCTCACATAAGTGTTCCTTTTGTCCAGGTGGGATAGGGCAGTGTGGAGTGCAATAGAGATTGTTTGGGCGGTATGCAAATTGGAGTGGGTCTAGTGTTTCTGGGATAATGGTGTTGAGGTGAGCCATTATCAACCTTTCAAAGCACTTCATGGCTATGGACGTGAGTGCTACGAGTCTGTAGTCATTTAGGCCGGTTGCCTTTGTGTTCTTGGGCACAGGGACTATGATGGTCTGCTTGAAACATGTTGGTATTACAGACTCAATCGGGGACATGTTGAAAATGTCAGTGAAGAGACCTGCCAGTTGGTCAGCAAATGCCCGGAGCACACGTCCGGGTAATCCGTCTGGCGCCGCAGCCTTGCGTATGTTGACCTGTTTAAAGGTCTTACTCACGTCGGCTACGGAGAGCGTGATCACACAGTCGTCCGGAACAGCTGACGCTCTCATGCATGCCTCAGTGTTGCTTGCCTCAAAGCGAGCATAGAAGTGATTTAGCACGTCTGGTAGGCTCGTGTCATTGGTAGCCTGCGGCTGTGCTTCCCTTTGTAATCTGTAATAGTTTGCAAGCCCTGCCACATAAGACGAGCGTCGGAGCCGGTGTAGTATGATTCAATCTTAGCCCTGTATTGACGTTTTGATGGTTCGTCGCATAGCAGGATTTCTTGTAAGCTTCCGGGTTAGAGTCCCGCACCTTGAAAGTGGCAGCTCTACCCTTTAGCTCAGTGCGAATTTTGCCTGTAATCCATGGCTTCTGGTTGGGGTATGTACGTACAGTCACTGTGGGGACGACGTCCTCGAGGCACTTATTGATAAAGCCAGTGACTGATGTGGTGTACTCCTCAATGCCATCGGAAGAATCCCGGAACATGTTACAGTCTGTGATAGCAAAACAGTCCTGTAGTTTAGCATCTGCTTCATCTGACCACTTTTTTATAAAAAAAGTCCCTGGTGCTTCCTGCTTTAATTTATGCTTGTAAGCAGGAATCAGGAGGATAGAGTTGTGGTCGGATTGACCAAATGGAGGGCGAGGGAGAGCTTTGTACGTGCATCTCTGTGTGTGGAGTAAAGGTGATCTACAATTTTTTTCCCTCTGGTTGCTCATTTAACATGCTTATAGAAATTTGGTAGAACTGATTTAAGTTTCCCTGCGTATGCACAGTTTATAGGGGAGAGATTATCTTATACCTCCTAAAATCACATTCCTCTCTTAAAAAAAATACTTTCATCACTTTTCATATTATATGCGTATTGGATGGAAAATTGACAGATAAAGGGGATATACTTTCCAAGTTAGTGTTTCATCCATACAGTTTTTAATGAGATCACAAAATTTAAACCAATATTACATTTGTTTTCCATGAATCCCCACTGACCATTCCCCACATTGTTATGTTAAGAATATTATTCCAGTATTCACTTTTGACCGTGTTAGAGTTTAAGAGGGAAAACTGTCTGTGAATAAAGACATTCCTTTGGTTGATACTAAAGGGGGAGAAAAAGCCCCCTTTTCTCCTTAATTTACGACAGGGTGTGGAGGTGTCAAAACCCCCACACCAGTTCCCTCCTCCCCTCTGAGTGGAGGTTGTTATTGTCAGGCATTGCCAAGATGATCTGACCCATTGTGATCCTCACAGGACTGTCATGACATACTTTACACCTGGATTGTGTGTTGTAGTAGAGTAGAGGCCTGAGGGCACACACTTAATGTATTGTGAAATCTGTTGTAAAATGTATTTTAATGTTAAACATTTGTATTATGTATATTACTGCTTTGGCAGCAGCTAATGGGGATACATAATACATACAAAATGGTTGTTGAAAAATGGTTGTACATAAATACTTCCAGTGATCTAATAGAAGTTAACTGCTTAATGTTACCCTGAATTGTGAATTTCTCTGCCCTCCTACGAAGGTTGCTTCAATGTCGAGATCAGTGGTCCCATCTCATTAATGCCATTAAAGTGCAAGCTACATTCAAACAAAAAGATACAATAACACTTTGTTTTATTTAGCTAACGTTAGCTAGATTGCTGACTAGACAAGCTGAGGTAAATAAGTAGTTAGCAATGTCAATCTGAAATAAATCTAATTTTTTCCTATTTAACAATATTTTCTTGTATAAAGACAGATATATGGTAAAGAGTGTTCTCTTTCCTGTCTTTTCAGTCTTCTGAAGCAGAAGGTAGTCAGCAGGTAGTCACGGTCAGAAACACTGTTGTTGGTGAGCGATTCTGAGGTAATAATTTTGCGCGGACTGAGCGAGCGCTTATGAGGTGAAATCGAACTAGAACTGCCCGCGTCCTCTGAATGCTACATGGTAAATTGGCGCCAAGCAACCAGCATAGCAACGGACGCTTTGGTTTGTTACATAGGCCGGTCAGAATTTTGCAAGTTCTAGCAACAGCCCTAGCAATGGAAGCTAGAGCTCATCAAATCCCATTGTGACGCAGGGGGACACACTCTTTGGAAAGGGGTACGCTATTTGGCATGAAAGGCTAGAGCCGGCCCTGGTTTAAGTTATAATTTGGCCAGTGGCTAGAGAGCAGTTGGGATCTTTCATTGACCAGAGACTTAGCCGAACACATAACATCCACTGTTTTCTTTCCAGAGATATTTTATCATAGGGCTTATTCTTGAGTGCATTAATATTGCAATCCTTCCCCTCTCCCCATTCCCATACCACAGGACACATAATGTGGCTACTATGCAATGAGGCTGCAAACTATACTAGTTAAGGGCAAGATAAATAGTTGATCTATCCTCAATCGTTAAGTAGTGAATGTGTGGCTCTTTCACAACCAGCCAACCACAGCCCTCCATGTTATATCAATAACGTCAAATGAAATGCATCACTCTGCACTGCAGGTTGTAAGTGCTCGGTGACAATTTAGATCATCTATTTAGGTGTGTAACCCTCAAAGATGCAGGGAACTTCCAAAATAAAGCAAACACTTGAGTAAATGAGGGATACAAAGTATATTGAAAGCAGGTGCTTCCGCACAGGTATGGTTCCTGAGTTAATTAAGCCATTAACATCACATCATGCTTAGGGTCATGTAGAAAAATGCCTAGTTTCCCATTATTTTGGCTACCATGGCTAGAAGAAGAGATCTGTGACTTTGAAAGAGGGGTCTCAAAGAGCGGGAGGGTTTAAAGTGTGTGTGTGTGTTTGTGTCAGTCACCAGATCTCAACCCATTTGAACACTTGGGAGATTCTGGAGTGGTGCCTGAGATGGCGTTTTCCACCACCATCCACAAAACACCAAACATCTTGGAAGAAGGATGTCGCATCCCTGCTATAGACTTCCAGGCACTTCCAGGCACTTGCCAAGGCGCATTGAAGTGGTTCTGGCTTATGATGGCCCAACGCCCTATTAACGCCCATGTCCGAATTACCCATACTTGCGTCCTAAATAGTAGGCCGTTTGAGTATGTCGATTTTTGTTTTGTTTAATAGTATGCAAAATTTAGAGCTATTCGTTGATTTAGAGTATACTTTAATTGCAGGGATGTCATACTCATATTGGCTTTTAAAACCGCTCATCAATTAGACATGGGGATGCGCTACTGAAATCAACGAATAGCGTGAAACAACGCAATCACACATGCCGCATTCTCCTTGTACAAAAATAGAATGTTTAACAGTATGCGACATATGGTTTAAATGCCAGGATGTTATACTAATTTAGGCTCTTCATCTAGTCGATGCACACTTTCCCACAATGCATTGGAAGAGGTGGGCTGCGAGTGATAGTCTCTAGTTCTCTTCAAGTAGCCAAACAACAAAACTAGGCTACTAAATTGGGAAGATGCCTGAAATTTCTGCAGTTGTGTTCAAATGTAGGCTAAGTAGTTTTAGTTCTCCTTAAAATTATCATGAGTACTGCATCGTAGGCTACATCTTTGAAAACAGAAGTCTTTTTGGGTGGGGGGGGTGCTATTTTCTCTGGGTTTCTTGTTCTCTTGGTCTTCATCAGAGCTTTTAAACTAAATACTAAACCATCTTTTGATTTCTGAATGTATCTGCACCGGGGACTCGGGATGTGGCTGCGGTAATGATGTCATGTTAAACAGGCCTTTTGATTTGAACATATGGATTGTTTTAGTTTTGTTGGCTAGGCTAACTATTTAATTATTTAATTTATGGATCAAGTCCCTCGCAGTCATTCTGATCTCATTCCCAATGATCAGTGCTTTCATTTGTTATGTTACTGTCCAGAGGTTCTGAGTTTGCGAAGCACCCAACCGTCCCACGTTTTTCTGTGCAATACATTTGAAGAGTTTTGGTGTGTGTACTAGGCTATTTGATATGTTAAAGCACTTATAAATACGTTGAAATGGAACCAAATGATCTGTTTCTGTCTTCAGTCCTTTTTAAATATTCTATATGGGCTACATGGTCGTCTATGGTATAGGTTGAATGTGATAGTCTGCCTATAACCAGCCTGAGTAGCTATAAATATCATTTTATATTCTATTCAGAGTTTACCCAAATGTATCAAAATGAGACATTATCAGGCTGGTTAATGCGATGCATATCTGTTTAACTTCGAACACCCGCACTCGGCCCCACTTACTCAGCCAATCAGGAGCCGCTACTGCGTTGCGGCCGTGGCATACAGGATACTTTTTACTGAACGGTAGGCGCTAAATAGTATGGACGGTGAGTGAAAGGAATGCAGTTTAAGTATGTTGTAGTATGCTAGTATGGCTATTCGGACACTGCCACTATGTTGGTGTTTCCTTTATTTTGGCAGTTACCTGTATCATGTTATGATTACAGCATTGATTGATTGTTATGGTAAAACCCAAGAAACAGATCTGGGAACAGTTACTCTTGTCCCGGGAGATTTTTAGCAGGGGTTCAATTTCCCCGTAGCGTAAGTCTTCGGTTACAAACAAAAATTACGTTGTGTTATACTTACAATCGTTCATGACACGTGTAACGGCCACATCTCAAATTGTGTCACTGTCTCTCTCGCTGCAGTCCAATTTGACCTGATTTACCCCTTGGTGCAGAAAAACACACACACACACAGAGGGAGAGAGAAAGACTATTGCATCAGACAGCCACTGGGACCTTTTTATTTATTTAACTAGGCAAGTCAGTTAAGAACACATTCTTATTTTCAATGACGGCCTCGGAACAGTGGGTTAACTGCCTTGTTCAGGGGCAGAACGACAGATTTTTACCTTGTCAGCTCGGGGATTCGATCTTGCAACCTTTCGGTTACAAGTCCAACGCTCTAACCACTAGGCTACCTGCCGCCCCAGGGCCTGTGAAATAACAGGTCTGGTCCCAGTTGTTCTAAATCTGTCCCTCTAAAAAAAAGCAGAGGAGAGTTGAAGTTAAAACACCAGGGCTCCAGACCAGTAAGTCAGTAGTATGGCCTGTGGTTGGTCGCCCCTCAGGCTCTCTCCACTGGTTCCGATTACGTGGCTCTGGCCACCAGCACAAGACAAGCAGGGTAAAGTCTGTCCACCCGTTATGAAAATATCTTGTTTTTGGGGGGAGGAGCCGAGATGTTTAGGTTTTAGGTCTGTATTTTGATTCAGGTTGAGGTTATGCAGACCGTATCTAATGTATACGGACGGCGTAACTGTAATTTACTGGGTTAAGCCGTGGGATCACTTTTTTCCGTCAGCTTCGGGGCGACTTTTTTCCTGTGGCTGGTCTTGCGTCAGTAGTGGGTTTAAGGACAGCCTTGGCAGGGACAGCCTTGGCAAGTCCTAGTTCAGTTTGTGCTGTCTCGCCAACTTGTTGTCATTGTTTGGCAAGACAGCACAAACAAATCTGGGACACAGGCTAGCTCTACTACTGACAGCAAAGAAGTTGGCAAGACCGTAGAAACAGATCTAGGACTCAGGCTAGGGCTGCCCCAGCAGGGGAAGGGGACTGATTCTCTCAGACCCAACAGGGTTACAGTGAAAGCCAGGCTAAGGTCTTTTCCTCTCCCCAGCAGCTTTCTGTCAGTACCTCCCCCATCCTGATGGCCACACTGTCAATGACCTCTGAAGGTCCGGAAGGAGAGAGATGTGCGTTTGTTCAGAGGTCAGAGGTCGTATCGCTTTTGGGTGGCTTAACAAGCTAGCTGCTCGAGTCCGGATGAAAGCAATGTTTACAAAAACTTTACTAGAGTGCATGTGTCGTCGTCAGTCGTGACTCCCGTTGGTCTGGAAAGCATTTCACGGTAAGGTCTAGACTTGAGGTATTCGGCGCATGTGACAAATAAAGTTTGTTTTGATTTGGTGATTCGTCAGTCTCATTCAGAGCCCCTCCCTTCATTTCTATGTCAGCTTTCCATTCCAACCCCTACACTCAGAGAGCCATTAGGATGTGTCATAAATAGTCTCTTATGAACTTGTCACGACCCTTGAAGAAATCATGGTTTACTTAAGCAGCAGTTGTACCTGGCTACTCATGAGCCACTTCCTAATGTATTCTACAGTCGTGTGAGTAATGGTAATAGCTCCCTCCTGTTTGGATAACAATGAGTCAAACCAAAGGAAGTAGCTTTAATCTGTGTTTTACTGTGGTGGTAATGCATTTCCCACTACGCCTCCATCACTCTTCCTCAATTCTGGTTCTGATGCATTGACAAGGGGACCATACCCACTTAAAATGTAGTGCATCACCAGATCTGATTACAATTACTAAATCTTTTAATTACTTTGAGTGTTTGCTTTAGCCTGCCTGGAGTGGCAGGTGGGCAGTGCTTGCACTTTTAGGTACTGTTCTATTGATTTGCTTGCAACAGGGAAACTCAATCAAGCACAGCTACAGTATTTGAAATGATTTCAAATAGTGTTTGAACCCAGGTCTGCGTGTCACCTCATGCCAAACTTATTTACAATTTGGTGTCTTTTGAAACTCCTGGCCTCAGGAATTTTACATTACCTTTGAGGGATCATAGCTCTCCACTTCAAAGGGGAGGTAACAGGGTTGTTGTGTATGTGGTTTAGTCTGTACGTCCGTCACCACCTGATCTGACACGGGCCCTGCCTGCCTGCTGGCACCCCGCTGTCGGCACTCCGTTTTGGGCTACGGCAGCCAGGGATGATTGCGTGTCTGTCCCTGGGTGCCCCATTCCAGAGCTCTAGCATTACCTATACGCATCAGATGGAATTGTCATCCCGTATTAAACGGTGGTGGTGATTCCAGCAAACTGCTAAGTGTAGATGGAGTTCTCTGTCGATGGAAATTCAAATGCAGAGCAATATGGTAAATGGGAACGGCAGTGAATCGTGTTTGTTGAGGTCGTACCACTATAAGAGCATCATATAAAAATAGAGGTAATCTGCCTATGATTTGTGGTGGTGTAGGAGTCCTATTGTGAAGTAGAGCTGGAGTGATCTGTGAAGAGTGGGTGGGTAGGACATGAAAGCTTTGTTTGGTTCAAAGCAGCCTCTGACTCTTATTGTGAGGTTGAATGACTCTGACCTCTTCATCCAACCCCCAGGTGATGAAGACTTACCACATGTACCACACGGAGAGCATTAGTGCAGAGAGCAAGCTGAAGGAGGCGGAGAAGCAGGAGGAGAAGCAGATCGGCCGGGCCGAGCCCGTCTTCAGTATCCGCCTGGAGGACAAGCACCAGAGACGCAGCTCCGTCAAGAAGATCGAGAAGATGAAGGAGAAGGTACAGCGCACTTATTCCTGCTTTACACTAATGGGCCAAGCTGTTCTGCGCCGGCCTGGTTACGCATCCATCATATTGGCTGGAACCGTGCTAGAAAGGTCCAGGTAAACGTAATCAGAGCCAGCACAGTATGGTTTGGAACGGCACAATAGTGTGAGAAAATGAGTCTTGTGAAGGTCTTTACACTGMTAATGATGATAATGGTTGCTGAAGGGAATGTTGGAATGTCTTCTCATTTAACACAGTTGGCCAGCTGTGATTAGTCACGCTCATCGATTATATTTCTATGGTCAAGCTCTCCTCTACATTAATAGTGTATATTTTCACTTTCCTCGGCCCCAACTTTGAGGAACTTACGTTGCCATCCAGGTGTGCCTGAAATCATTTGTAACAGAAACAGACCTCTACCGGCCAGCCAGACCTCCATTTTGTATCAGAAGCTGTCCTCTGTGTGTGTGTGTGTGTGTTTGTCTCCCATGTGTGTGATGGAAACCACACTGTCACTTAACAGCCAGATTGCTTTGTGTTCTTCTCAGAAGGAGCAGGCCTGTTTTCTGTTAGAGCTCCGTGACCAAAGGTTTAATGGCCACGGGAACAGCATTTTATTCACAGGCTCCTGCAAAGCGTTAAAATATCTAAGACCATGTCAGTATGTGAGTCAGTGTTCATTGGTCATTGGCTGGTGACTAACTAACGGTTCCTCTGTCCGTCTGGCAGGCAGACTTAAGAGTAAGTCAGAATGTGCACGGCTGGGCTGGGAAGGGGCTAATCCTAGATGAATTTGTATTTTAAGCATGCATAGTTTAGGCCCATTCTTGTGTTTTTGTTCTTTTTTTGTTGCCGTAGTAGCTGTTATTTGCCCTCCGCTCCGCTGTTCTCTATCTGCATCAGCTCCTGTTTGCCAGTCATCCTGAAATGTGTTGTTTTGTGTGAGAGCCGCCGTACAGTGTGCATGGAGACATGACAGCATGCGCCACTGTCACTGAAGGCATTTGTGATCATTCATTTCTCTGTTTCTCTCGCTCTCTTTCTCTTCCTCCCTTTCTCTCACTCTCACCCTCACGCCCTCACTCTCTCTCATATCAGCGCCAGGCCAAGTACTCTGAGAATAAGCTGAAGTCAATCAAAGCGCGGAACGAGTACCTGCTGACGCTGGAGGCGACAAATTCCTCCATCTTCAAGTACTACATCCACGACTTGTCCGACTTAATTGATGTAAGTAAACCACATGACTTGTTTTTAGTTGGGAGAAACTTCCAGCTAAAGAACAGACACTCATTTATCTGCACTGTAAAACTGGGAAAGTTTGGTTGTCAAGGCCAAATTAGAAAGTGTGTTATCAAACAGCGTCTCTACTCCCTCTTCTCTCGTTAATAAGCCCTTGGCTGGATCCAAAATGGCACCCTATGCCCTAAATAGTGCACAACTTTTGTCCCGAGCCCAATTGGCTCTGGTCAAAAGTAGTGCACTATAAAGTGAATAGGGTGCCATTTAAGACATAGCCTTCTTAACATGCTTAATGCTGTTCACTCATACATTCCTAAAGATCTGAGGGAATGTACACATTACTCCATAACACAAGCCGCAGAGAGATTCACTCTGCCACAAACAGAGAGCCGCTTCTCCGTCTAAGCCTCTCCCGTTCCCCAGACTTCAAATGAAGCCGTCTGCACACCCAATCATACGGAATGTGTTTTTTTAACGCGTCTCACTGCTAAGGTAAATTGTATTACGCTCTTTTTTGGTCCTCGTAATGTTGAAGACACCCTGCCATTCAGCAGTATTTATTTAGGTCCTTTCCAGACCTAGTATCTGGGTCTGTAGAAAGAAACTGATGAGTTTAGCAGGAGAGCTGAAATATGAACGATGGCGAAGAGACACAACAAACAAACTGTGGGATGGAAATGACTGGAGGAAGAGAAATAAAAAGCCCAGTGGACTAGTAGCGCTTGTGATTCAAGCTATTCTACTATTCTACCATCCATGTCCTCATGTTATACACAGTACTGCATGACGGACAGTACAGACAGACGCACCTACACACACACGTCATCACATCTTTAGCTTGAATGGGGTGTGAGAAAAAGCCCTGCCCCTGAAACACAGTTTTCGACGATTACTGGTGTATGTTGTAGTTCAGCCGTCCCATCCCTCTCATCACCACTCTGTACTCAGTACTACTATGTGCTCTGTACTCAGTACTACTATGTGCTCTGTACTCTGTCTACCCAGCAGATTACTTTGTTTGACCAGACCTATAAACATGAGTTATTTATACACTGGCCTACCTGGGATATCGTTTTTCCCCTTTAGTAAAATATGTACTGTACCATGTGTCTGGAGTTGCCAGCACAGCCCCGGAGAAAGCTGGGGACTTTTAGCGATGGTGTATTCCAGACAGTCGGTAAGGAAGGGGATCCGTGAGAAATGTGACCTCCATGCTAGGTTGAAAATATAGAAAACATTTTTCAAATGATCTACAGCCACTTGTAATAATTCCATGCAGCAGCGTTCAAAAATAAACACATTCACTGGACCGTCGCTGATTCCACAGGATTATCATTGAAAACGTGACCAGTGGTCAGGAAAGGTAATGAAGTGGCTGTAGATCATTTGAAAAATGTTTAAATGAATAGAATGACTGTAAAACAGTTATGTGCTTGCAGACTAGTTAACTGAAATTCACTAGGAATGTGTTTATTTTCCAATTTGATGGAGAACTTTCTGTACTGACAACATTTACTTCCAGTATTGCTAGTCTCCTTGTTTAGAATTCTTCCACATTTATGAATAATAGATATTTTATATTAGAATCCTCGTGTCCTAAACTTTATATTTTCGACCAAGCCTCCATGCTGCCATGCTGGGTGCTAAAATTGCCTTCCTCCTGCTTTAATTGTGTTTGTGCTGGTGTTCACACACACTCGTGATCTGTCTCGGAGGTGACAGGACAGGGTTTCAAAAAAGTTGGATCAGATGAATTGGATCCAATGTTATTTAGGCTAGACAAACCGGGCGGTTAGCTTGCCTGGCACAGTGCTTCTGAGTCTGGGTGTCTTCCATCAGCCTCCAATGCTGTCCGTGTGAACTCACAGGCCCTGGCTAACCAATGTCTTAGTTAATGAGATCCAGCATCAGATGCTGAAGGAACTATTCATGTTGGACACAGTATTCAGGTTCTATGACTCAGGGCCAAGGCAGCTGTCAGAGAAAGTATCAGACTATTCTCTTAACGGCCAATAGTGTTAATGGCTACAGTGTGTGGAAAGACTTAGAGAGCATACCTTGTCAATTTTGTTGAAACTGTTACAGAGTTGTTGGTTTTTCCATAAACAAACTGGAACACCATGACAGACTGACCAGGTGAATTCAGGTGAAAGCGATGATCCCTTATTGGTGTCACCTGTTAAATTCACTTCAATCAGTGTAGATGAAGGGGAGGAGACTGGTTAAAGAAGGATTTTAAAGTCTTGAGACAGTTGAGACATGGATTGTCTATGTGTGCCATTCAGAGGGTGAATGGGCAAGAGAAAATATTGAAGTTCCTTTGAACGGGGTGTGGTAGTAGGTGGCAGGCGCACCGGTTTAAGTGTGTCAAGAACTGCAATGCTGCTGGGTTTTTCACTCCCAACAAGAATGGTCCACCACCCAAAGGACATCCAACTATCTTGACTCAACTGTGTAAAGTATCGTAGTCAACATGGGCCATAATCCCTGTGGAACGCTTTCGACAACTTGTAGTCCGTGCCCTGACGAATTGAGGCTGTTCTGAGGGGGGAAAAGCGGTGCAACTCAGTATTAGGAAGGTGTTTTGTACACTCAGTGTATTTGTATTCGCTGGATAACATTTCATGTTTTAGGGCAGTCTGACGAATGTGTTTGGACCTAACCTTTTAGTGCCTGCGACATTCTGCATGGCTTACTATCAGTTTGTCAGAAGATCCAGGAAACGGGACTTCCTGATCCAAATATAGTCTCCTCTTCCCCTCTACCAGTGCTGTGATCTGGGCTACCACGCCAGCCTGAACCGGGCCCTGAGGACCTACCTGTCAGCGGAGTACAACCTGGAGACAAGTCGCCACGAGGGCCTGGACATCATGGAGAACGCCGTGGACAGCCTGGACCCTCGCAGCGACCGCCAGCGCTTCATGGAGTTGTACCCCACTGCTTTCTGCCCGCCCATGAAGTTTGAGTTCCAGCCCCACATGGGCGACGAGGTGAGACATCGAGTTAATTTGTCATCTGCTCTTTCATTCATCCATTATTGTAGTGAAAGCTAGTGCTGTTTGTCCAATATGTTCAGTCCTAAATGCTTCACAGTGTGGAATTGAATTAGAATTTGATTCAAATGTCTCGTACTAAATGAGCCCTGGTTTTGGCGGCTTAATTGCGTAACTTTACTGTGTCTAAGCCGGCAGAGCAGGTTTTTATAGGCCGAAGCCAATGACAAGCAGGTCTCATTTCTCAGCCTTAAGTCGAGTACTATACGTTTTACTGAGGAGTCGTTGGCTCTGGCGTCCCTGATATCATGTTTGTTCACAAACTATTGTTCTGCGGCTGTCTGGATTCAGATCTGGGTCAGTGGAAACCATTGTGGTTTGTGGTGTAGTTTAAACTGATTTACTTCTTAGGTTAAAGATTAAGTGAGCCATCTGTCCGACGGCGGTGATGAAGTGACTTCCTGTTCAGTGATGATGCATTTCCTCTTCCTGCACAGGTGTGTCAGATTGCGATGCAGCCCCCGGTGAACGGAGAGCTGATGTTGAGGTTCCAGCAGCTCCAGTCCCGCCTGGCCACTCTGAACATTGAGAACGAGGAGGTAAGAGGGAGGCCAGCTCTGACATACCTTGGTCCTATTTAGTCAGCCATGCAACAGAAAAAAGTGATGCCATGGAAAACGCAAATGAGTGTTGATTATTGGACCAATTAGTCCTTAAGGTCAGGTCGTCCTCCATGTTTTAGTCCTTTTTTAAATGTTTTACTTGGAGCTTAATGAACACAACTGTTTGGGTCCATTGTGGTCGCATGTTAGGAAGGAAGTAAAATGCTGTATGGAAAGTTACCTCAAGTCAGAAGTCAGCCAAGGAGAGTTGATGGCTTAAATCATTTAGAAATCGAAGTTGGAATAATTACCGTACAACAAAAACCTCTCCTGCCCTGCAGGCAGCCTTCAGAGCCATACAGAGAAGTTTTTTCCCTTGTCCCAATGGTGGGGGAAAAATCTCTCTCTCTCTCTCTCTCTCTCTCACACAGGCACACACACACACACACACACACACACACACACACACACACACACAGACACAGACACAGACACACACAGGCACACACAGACACAATATATATTCTATTTGAACACTCTGTCCCCCACCTCTCAGTTTTGACATTGGCGATACATCCCTGGCTGTAACATTTTAATCGGACTTGTGCTGGCTGGCATGCCTGAGTGCTTGCTAAGTAAAAAGCCAACTGGAAGGAAATGTCTGTATGTCTGCTGCTGCGGTGTTAGGGAGTGCAATCACGTCCATCTGTCTGTCTTCTTGTGTCTCACGTTGTCTCCCATCTGACCTGCTATCTCCGCTCCCTCCTCTCGTCTCACATCAGTGCGCACAGCCTTCTCTCTTTGATATCACAAAGAAATAAGGACTTAGGAATGAATGCTTGTGAATGTGTCAGTCAGTTTCCGCTGCTTCCAGAGATTTCAGACTGGCTTGATTATACAACTAAATAAAGTGTATAGATATGTGTTTTTGTCAGAGATGATGCATGATATGTCTGCAAGTTCTCAGTGTCTATTTTAACTTTTCTATTGTAGGGTCTAGTACTGTCTAAGTTATTTATGAGAAGCTTAATCGTCTGCCAACCCTCAATTTCCTATCGTACACTGTCATTCTCCCTGTCCAGACCTATAGTGTTGTAGTACTGTATGTTTGTGGTTTGACTGGGGTATTTCATGCTGGGCTACAAGGCTCAGGCTATCACACTGGGTGTGTAATGTATTTCTGAACGGGGAGTTGTTGTCGATGCCTAAGCCCAGCTGGTGTTTTCACACTGGCTGTATGTAGTCAGTGCAGGCAGCACCCCTCTGTGTGGGGGGTCGTGAACAGCCATGGTGCTGCATGACCTTGTCTGCCTGGATGAAACGGATGCCCCATACAGGTCAGGACGGGGAACCACTGCTGAGATGGCCTCTTTCTCTCTTTCACCAGATGGCCTCTTTCTTGGCATGGTGTGTAATTGAAAAGGCCTTTCCAGGGGCTGAAACACTGAAGCAGAACTGTACACACATTGGCTATTGCAAACGTGCCAAGCTGTCATTTCCTTGCTTCTTCCATCCTTGTTTTCTCAATTCCTCTCCAAGCTCATTGGATGAGGAGGTCTGAGGGAGGGACCTTGTATCCTCTCCGCCAATGCCCTTTGAAAGGAATTGAGGTAACAAGGACGGAGGAGGCAAGGATTTGACTGACCAAGATCAAGTTCCAGACAGGAAGTGAAAAGCAGTTTTTTGTTTTCTGCTATCAATTGACATGCAGCTGTTTCCTCGACCCTTGACTCCATGAGAGGGTGTAAGAAAACATGGATAAGGTGATTTATTAACGTCAGAGATGGAAGACTGGGAGCTATTTAGCATGGGACGGCCCACTGTGGTCCTCTGGTCTTGGGTGTATATATGCAGATATATTTTCAGAAATTCTGGAATATGTTATGCTGTGTTGGTTAAACCTCTACCCTTCTCAGAGGACAGAGTTGTGTTTATTACAATTCCTTCGCCATTCAACGTGGGTGTTTCTCAGAGCTCGCTATTAATCCAGTTATTTAAATTCCCTTTGCCTCTGAGATTTGGATGAAACACGGCTTTAGATAGATACAGACAGTCTCTTTCCTCCTCTCTCTCTCTCGCTAGATGTGTACCAAACTTAATGGATATTCTCTAGGCGTTTTGCACTAACCCTGGCAATCCAATACGGTCTCCTTTGTAGGGAGCCGTTGTTTGTTTCTCTACAGATAAACCTCAGGGTGGCACATCAAAGCCTAGGAGACGTGTGTTCAGTGTTAGCTTACTGTTGGCCAGCCGCAGCCCTGACTCACTGATCAGGAGATTAGCCTGCTCCTCACCACAGGCCCTGATGGATAGAAGTCCTGCTCCTCACCACAGGCCCTGATGGATAGAAGTCCTGCTCCTCACCACAGGCCCTGGTG
>NC_036866.1:36240482-36329043 GCF_002910315.2 Salvelinus sp. IW2-2015
GTCGTTGTCTGTTGAAGGGACCCTTTGCCCAGCTAGACCTGAGGCACTCTGAGCATGTTTCATCAAGATCTCTTGTACTTGCTACGTTTCACTTCCCTCGAGGCCTGACTATCTCCCATCACTGCTGCTGAACACACTCCACACCAATCAACAAGCGCATCCCCGCTACAGCATAATGCTACAACCCATGCTTCACTTTATGGATGGACGCCAGGTTTCTCTCCAGACTGATGCTTGGCATTCAGAGGCCCAAGAGTTCATCTTGTTATCATTCATCCCTCATAGGGCCTCCTGTACTTGGCTATGGTGCTGTAAATTGAAAAGGCCTTTCCAGGGCTGAAACACTGAAGCAAAACTGTACAACATTGGCTATTGCAAACGTTCCAAGCTGTCATTCCTTGCTTCTTCCATCCTTGTTTTCTCAATTCCTCTCCAAGCTCATTGGATGAGAGGTCTGAGGGAGGGACCTTGTATCCTCTCCGCCAATGCCCTTTGAAAGGAATTGAGGTAACAAGGACGGAAGCGAAGGATTGACTGACCAAGATCAAGTTCCAGACAGGAAGTGAAAAGCAGTTTTTTTGTTTCTGCTATCAATTGACATGCAGCTGTTTCCTCGACCCTTGACTCCATGAAGAGGTGTAAGAAAACATGGATAAGGTGATTTATTAACGTCAGAGATGGAAGACTGGGAGCTTATTAGCATGGGACCCCACACTGTGGTCCTCTGGTCTTGGGGTGTATATATGCAGATATATTTCAAAAATTCTGGAATATGTTATGCTGTGTGGTAAACCTCTACCCTTCTCAGAGACAGAGTTGTGTTATTACAATTCCTTCGCCATTCAACGTGGGTGTTTCTCAGAGCTCGCTATTAATCCAGTTATTTAAATTCCCTTTGCCTCTGAGATTTGATGAAACACGGCTTTAGATAATACAGACAGTCTCTTCCTCCTCCTCTCTCTCTCGCTAGATGTGTACCAAACTTAATGGATATTCTCTAGCGTTTTGCACTAACCCTGGCAATCCAATACGGTCTCCTTTGTAGGAGCCGTTGTTGTTTCTCTACAGATAAACCTCAGGGTGCACATCAAAGCCTAGGAGACGTGTGTTCAGTGTTAGCTTACTGTTGGCCAGCCGCAGCCCTGACTCACTGATCAGGAGATTAGCCTGCTCCTCACCACAGGCCCTGATGGATAGAAGTCCTGCTCCTCACCACAGGCCCTGATGGATAGAAGTCCTGCTCCTCACCACAGGCCTGGTGGATAGAAGTCCTGCTCGCTCCTCACCACAGGCCCGGGGATAGAAGTCCTGGTCCTCACCACAGCCTGGATAGATACGTAGCCTGCTGCCGCACCACAGGCCCTGATGGATAGATCCAGCTACCCACCACAGGCCCTGATGGATAGAAGTCCTGCTCCTCACCACAGACCCTGATGGATAGAAGTTCTGCTCCTCACCACAGGCCCTTGGTTAAAGTCTGCTCCTCACCACAGGGCCTGATGGATAGAAGTCCTGCTCCTCACCACAGCCCTGCTGGATAGAAGTCCTGCTCCTCACCACAGGCCCTGCTGGATAGAAGTCCTGCTCCTCACCACAGGCCCTGCTGGATAGAAGTCCTGCCTCCTCACCACAGGCCCTGCTGGATAGAAGTCCTGCTCCTCACCACAGCCCTGATGAATAGAAGTCCTGCTACTCACCACAGACCCTGATGGATAGAAGTCCTGCTACTCACCACAGACCCTGATGGATGAAGTCCTGCTCCTCACCACAGACCCTGCTGGATAGAAGTCCTGCTCCTCACCACAGACCCTGTTGGATAGAATCCTGCTCCTCACCCACAGACCCTGATGGATAGAAGTCCTGCTACTCACCACACGCCTGGTGTGATAGAAGTCCTAGCTACTCACCACAGGCCCTGGTGGATAGAGTCCAGCTACTCACCACAGGCCCTGGTGTGATAGGAGTCCAGCTACTCACCACAGGCCCTGGTGGATAGGAGTCTCCAGCTATCTCCACCACCAGGCCCTGGTGGTAGGAGTCCAGCTACTCTCACCACAGGCCCTGGTGGATAGGAGTCCAGCTACTCACCACAGGCCCTGATGGATAGGAGTCCAGCTACTCACCACAGACCCTGATGGATAGAAGTCCTGCTCCTCACCAGACAAGTTTTATACTGGAGATGTGTTAGTTGTGAAGTCACTTGTCAGGCTGCCCATGGTCTTTGTAGCTCAGTTGGTAGAGCATAGCACTGGTAATGCCAGAGTAGTGGGTTCGATTCTCAGGACCACCCATACGTAAAATGTATGCTCTCATGATTGTATGTCACTTTGGATAAGTGTCTGCTAAATGGCATTATTATTATATTCAACCCCAGAGTTCAGAAGCCAAATACACCTTGAAGACCCTAAATGCCAAATGTCAAGAAGGTCTGTAGTTCTAGAATCAAGGTGATAAGAAATGTCTATATACCATTAGGGACAAGTATCTTTCTCCTTATGGCCTCGTAGTCTCAGCCCCCCCTTCCCCCCAGCAGTCACAGGGATCACCTCCAGGCCTCCTGCTCTAATCCTGCTGGGCCCAACTGGCATATCCCAGTGAGCGCATCTATCTAAAAGCCCGGCTGTAATTGAGCCTAGCAGTCAACACTGGTAACTAGTAGTCTGCTGAATAATACAGTGACTTTCAACAGCTATTTAGCTGGGAGCGATTCTCTCGCATGCGTGGGTCCTCTCCATACTGTGACAGCTGGGCCCATTGGCCTCCACAGGCCCACCCAGGAGAGGCTGGGGGAAGAGGGGGCTCGTCTCATACCCAGGAGTTAGTTAGGAAAGGTACTGTACTCCCGTGCCAAGGGCACGGTGGTGATGGAACCCATGGGCTGGTCCTAAACAGTGCAACTCTGGACCCGTATTCACAAAGCGTCTCTTCATAGTAGGAGTGGTAATATAGGAAGACGCAGGTCTTTTGGGTCCCATCAAAGCAGAATGTTGGTCAATCCCGTCACGCGAAAGGAAGGGAATTTTAAGCACCCTCATTCCACTCAATATCATCACTCCTCATTCCACTCAGTATCATCACTAGTCATTTCCACTCAATATACGATCACTAGTCATTCCACTCAGTATCATCACTCCTCATTCCACTCAGAATCACCACTTCCTCATTCCACTCAGTCATCACCTCACTCCTCATTCCACTCAGAATCACCACTCCTCATTTCCACTCAGTATCACCACTCCTCATTCCACTCAGTATCACCACTGCCTCATTCCACTCAGTATCACACACTCCTCATCCACTCAGTATCACCACTCCTCATTCCACTCAGTATTCACCACTCCTCATTCCACTCAGAATCACCACTCCTCATTCCACTCAGTATCACCACTCCTCATTCCACTCAGTATCACCACTCCTCATTCCACTCAGAATCACCACTCCTCATTTCCACTCAGTATTCACCACTCCTCATTCCACTCAGTATCACCACTCCTCATTCACTCAGTATCACCACTCCTCAATTCCACTCAGGGATCACCACTCCTCATTCCACTCAGTATCACCACTCCTCATTCCACTTCAGTATCACCACTCCTCATCCACTCAGAATCACCACTCCTCATTCCACTCAGTATCACCACTCCCTCATTCCACTCAGTATCATCACTCCTCATTCCACAGCAGTATCACCACTCCTCATTCCACTCAGAATCAACACTCCTCATTCCACTCAGTATCACCACTCCTCATTCCACTCAGTATCACCACTCCTCATTCCACTCAGTATCACCACTCCTCATTCCACTCAGTATCACCACTCCTCATTCCACTCCAGTATCACCACTCCTCATTCCACTCAGAATCACCACTCCTCATTCCACTCAGTATCAGTATCACTCAGCATCCACTCATCACGCCTTCATTCCACTCAGAATCATCACGCCTCATTCCACTCAGAATCATCACGCCTCATTCCACTCAGAATCACCACGCCTCATTCCAATCAGAATCACCACTCCTCATTCCACTCAGTATCATCACTCCTCACTCCTCATTCCAGAATCATCACTCATCTGAAACTTTCAAATGATCCAGTTCGCTTAGTAATTGAAGGTAGTACTATAATAGCGAAAGCCTGAAAAGTTTGTTTTGTGATTTAGGACGTCTTTAATTTGAAACGTCTAAGCTACGAGAAGCTTAATCGCCTGCCAACCCTCAATTTCCTATCGTACACTGTCATTCTCCCTGTCCAGACCTATAGTGTTGTAGTACTGTTATGTTTGTGGTTTGACTGGGGTATTTCATGCTGGGCTACAAGGCTCAGGCTATCACACTGGGTGTGTAATGTATTTCTGAACGGGGAGTTGTTGTTGATGCCTAAGCCCAGCTGGTGCTTTCACACTGGCTGTATGTAGTCAGTACAGGCAGCACCCCTCTGTGTGGGAGGTCGTGAAAAGCCATGGTGCTGCATGACCTTGTCTGCCTGGATGAAACGGATGCCCCACACAGGTCAGGACGAGGAACCACTGCTCTGTGTCCTGCCCACCAGATGGCCTCTCTATCTTGGCATGGTGTGCCATTTCTGTTTTTGCTTAACTTCTTACGGCTGAAATCCCGTTAACGGGATCGATTTGACAACAGCCAGTGAAAGTGCAGGGCGCCAAATCTCATAATTAAAATTCCTCAAACGTACAAGTATTATACACCATTTTAAAGATACACTTGTTGTTAATCCCACCACAGTGTCCGATTTCAAAAAGGCTTTACGACGAAAGCATACCATGCGATTATGTTAGGTCAGCGCCGAGTCACAAAAACACAGCCATTTTCCAGCCAAAGAGAGGAGTCACCAAAAGCAGAAATAGAGATAAAATTAATCACTAACCTTTGATGATCTTCATCAGATGGCACTCATAGGACTTCATGTTACACAATACATGTATGTTTTGTTTGATTAAGTTCATATTTATATCCAAAAATCTCAGTTTACATTGTTATGTTCAGTAATGTTTTGCCTCCAAAACATCCAGTGATTTTGCAGAGAGCCACATCAATTTACAGGAATACTCATCATAAACGCTGATGAAAGATACAAGTGTTATGCATAGAATTAAAGATATACTTCTCCTTAATGCAACCGCTGTGTCAGATTTCAAAAAAGCTTTACAGCAAAAGCACACCATGCGAAAGTCTGAGTACAGCGCTCAGCCACCATACAGATACCGCCATGTTGTGGAGTCAACAGAAGTCAGAAATAGCATTATAAATATTCACTTACCTTTGATAATCTTCATCGGAATGCACTCCCAGGAATCGCAGTTCCACAATCAATGTTCGATAAAGTCCATAATTTATGTCCAAATACCTCCTTTTTGTTCGCACGTTTAGTCCAGTAATCCAAATGCACAAGGCGCGAGCACTAAGTCCAGATTTAAAGTCAAAAAAGTGATATTACAGTTTGTAGAAACATGTCAAACGATGTATAGAATCAATCTTTAGGGTGTTTTTATCATAAATCTTCAATAATGTTTCAACCGGACAATTCCTTTGTCTTTAGAAATGAAAAGGAACGGAGCGCGCTCACGGCCGCACGCGTCACTAAACTCAAGGCTTTCTGCCAGACCCCTGATTCAAACAGCTCTTATTTGCTCCCCCTTCACAGTAGAGGCCTGAACCAAGTTCTAAAGACTGTTGACATCTAGTGGAAGCCTTAGGAAGTGCAATCCGACCAAATTTTACACTGTATATTGGATAGGCAATCACTTGAAAAACTACAAACCTCAGATTTCCCACTTCCTGGTTGGATTTTTCTCAGGTTTTTGCCTGCCATATGAGTTATGTTATACTCACAGACATCATTCAAACAGTTTTAGAAACTTCTGAGTGTTTTCTATCCAAATCTACTAATAATATGCATATCTTAGCTTCTGGACCCGAGTAGCAGGCAGTTTACTCTGGGCAAGCTTTTCATCCGAGCGTGAAAATAGCTCCCCCAGCCATAAGAAGTTAACATAGTGACGAATGACAGTGGGACTTGGCATGCTTTCTTGGCATAGTGTGTCATTTTTGTTTCTTTGCTCCACATAGCAATGAATGACATTAATTACAGCCACTCTCTCTGTGTGTGTGTGTGTGTGTGTGTGTGTGTGTGTGTGTGTGTGTGTGTGTGTGTGTGTGTGTGGTGTGTGTTTTGTGTGTGGGTGTGTGCTGTGTGCGTGGGTGGCGATCGCCAGAATCAGGTTGGTGGATCCGTTAAACTCGTAAAAACACGAATAGAAAGGGGAACTGAAAGAAAGAAGAAGCCTTGGGTTTCATTCATACCACAGCGTTTTTCTCAGAGGGGTCAAATTTGAATGAGTCATGGGTCAGACAAGAGAAAGAGACGAGTAATCGTTCCTGTTCTCTGTGTGTCGTAGCCAATGTGAAAGCCATGTAACGCAATGTGTTCCCTAATAAGGTCATGGGGTTATTGAGATATTTGTCATTCAGCACTCACATCCCATAGTTACTGAGCACTCGTCTATCAGTAGTAAATGCCTTGACTTTGTGAGTCAACGAGCCGTAACCCCCTGTCAGAAGTTCTGTGTATGCAGGTGGCGTTTCTGCTGTCACGATGGTGGTTAGGTTGTTTCTGTTCTTTGCGATTTGGCCTCTCTCTCTCTCTCTCACACACATTCATCTCTTCTTTATCCTCTCCTTCTTATCTCTCCTCTTATCTCTCCCTCTTTATCTCTCCTATTTCCCACTCTCCTTATTTTTCTCTCTCCCCCTCTTCGCTCTCTCCTTTCTTCTCTCTCCTTCTTTCTCTCTCCCTCTCTCTCTCTCTCTCCCCTTCTCGCTCTTCTTTCTCTCTCTGGCACTTTCTGGTGCATGACTCACGCTGACACATTCGACAGTCAATCAGGTTCTGGCAGGTATCGTTCTCTCTCTCATACTCTCTGAACCACCTTCATCAGGTGAACACATGCTCTCTGAAATCATGTGAGCCCCGGCAGCACACCATCCTTCCCCCGTCTATCTACCTCTACCTTCTTAGTCTCTTCTCTCTCTCCTGCGTCTCCTCTTGCCTCTCTGCTCTCGCCGCTCTCTCGGGCCTGCGGTCTCTTCTGCATCTGTTTTTCACCTCTCTCGCGTCTTGTTCAATTCGTCTCGTCTCGTCTCTTTGTTCATCTCTCTCGCTCGAGTCCCGCCGGACCCCCGCGGCAACCCAAATGTAGCAACACAGTGCACAGTGGAATGGGAGTGTTTTCAGGAGCCAACATGTCTCTGAGTGAGACCTATTTGAAGGTGGGAACAGTTTGTTTGCAAATAACATGCATTTCATTAAAGCTTTAACACAATGCATACATCATCCCCTGGAAAGAAGTATCTTTTTGACTTAGTCACGGTTACCGTCAGTGTCTAGTGGAATTTTGCATTGTGGTGTCCTCCCTCTGTTGGAGGTGATGCGATATGCTTGGCCAAGCCCTGGCGTTTATAAGCTCTTGGAAAAGCAATCGCTGACAGTGAAGTGGCGGCTATGGAAATAAGAATGAAAAGCCTGGGACTGAGCACCATTCCTCCCTCCCTCCCTACCTACCTTCCAGCTCTATTCTATCTGTGTCTGTAAATTGATTGCCTGGTCTGGAGTCATTCTCAAGGACTGGTGCATTTGTCATGCTGCGTCTGAGGCTGGCAGAAAGCCATGAATTTCTCACATTAAGAGGGTGGTATAAGTTATTTGAATTGGTTTTTATTTGTATTTATTTATTTAACCTTTATTTAACTAAGCAAGTCAGTTAAGAACAAATCTTTTTTACAATGACGGCCTCCCCCGCCCAAACCCGGACGGCGCTGGACCGGTGGTGATTCAGCCTGGAATCGAAACCGGGTCTGTAGTGACGCCTCTAGCATGGCACTGTAAACCTGTAGTAAAGTTGTGGTCCTCTCTTGTGTTCTGTTCAGATCAAGAAGACGTCAGAGGCCACCCTGACCACCATCCAGGACATGGTGACCATCGAAGACTATGACGTGTCCGAGTGTTTCCACCACAGCCGCTCCACCGAGTCGGTCAAGTCCACCGTGTCGGAGACCTACCTCAGCAAGCCCAGCATCGCCAAGCGGAGGGCCAACCAGCAGGAGACGGAGCAGTTCTACTTCATGGTGAGTGGAGCGCCCTCTAATGGTAACCTCTGGGCTATGACTGGAGAGAACTGGTCAGGGTCATATTCATTGAACACAGTAGCAAAAATATTTTCAGTAAGTTGTGCTGACTTTGAATTCAGACTGACAGTCGCTATAGAAATTGCTGCTGTTGATCGATTGGCTGGAAAATATGAATACATGTTGACTACGTTGGATCGTTGTGATCCGTGGAGTCATGATAGTAGTTGTAATGTATCTTAGTAATAGAGCATGTGACAAAAATAGTATGTGCTCATGGTACTTGTTTTTCTAGTGATTTATTTGTATTTTTTAAGAGCTTTAAAATGCTGAATATATTATGTATTCCCTCTCTGGGCAATGTAACTCTGACACAAAGCTCTCCAAAAGTATCTCTTCCTTAGCGAGCGACTAGGCTATTCTCTGTTATTGTGTCCTCCTGGATGTCTAAAGTTAGACATGGTGTGATAAAGCTTTAAAAAAACACTTCCATTGTCGTTGTGTCCTTTGCCCGTGGCTGGCTTATCAGAGATTGGTGTCTTAAGGGCAGGCAACACTCACTTGGCTCATCAGCCCTAGTAATTACTCTGAATTCTCCACAGAAATTCCGTGAGTTTCTGGAGGGCAGCAATCTCATCTCCAAACTGCAGGCCAAGCACGACCTGCTGAAGAGGACTCTGGGAGAAGGTAAGGGGTCAGAGACCCTAATGTCATGGCCTACTTCATGTCTGTCTGTTCTGTCTGTCCCCTCTGTCTGTCTGTGCCCTCTGTCTGTCCGTATGTCTGTCGGTCATTCCACCATCAAGACAGGAGGAAAATGACTGGGCTTAGTTTGGCTCAGTTAACTAAGCATGTTTCCATATGTATTAAACAGTACGCTATTGGCTATTGTCTGTTTTCAGTGGACTGGGGTTTGTAAAGGAACTCCTGGCTAAGTGAAAGAGAAAGATTGCATGCACTTTCTGAACGAAATGCTGTGCTTTAGAACTCAGCTAGTTAGAAACAGTTAATAACATACTTGGTTGATTCTATAATGGTCCATTTCAATCTCCTCTGGACGTGGTAACATTTCCCTTGTGCTACTTTCTCCATCGGGTCTCACGACTGAGAAATAATCTCAGCATTAGCGAGCCAAGTCAGAGCTAAAGGGACTGTGCTGCTGTATTATCCTTCTTAGAGATTGATTAGTGGTTAGCTTAATGACCCGGCAGCATTAGCGCATATTACTGTTATGTCTGGGGTCCCTGTGTTCTACATCGGTGGTATATCTCCTCAAGGCCTTTGACTAAGCTTCTGTCAACACTGAGCTGCTCCTGTTCCTGATAGCAACAATAAAGGCTGCTCCCAGGGTGGTCTCAATCGGTCGGTCTTAGTCAATCTGTTGACTGTACAGGGAGTTGAGATCGAGAATTGGGACTTTGATTATGACGAGCCAAGGGATCCTGCCTTCTACAAAGCTTTCAATTGCGTGAGTGTGTGTGTGTTACTGTGTGTGTCGTCGTCATGCGTCTTTATCTTTTATTTGTATTTATTTGAACCACCCCCTTCCCTGGTTGGAGGACCTGGTGGAAAACATAAAAATGACTCCCAAGTCCATCGGCAAATCGACCAATCCCGCTAATCTTAATTCCACCCCTCAGATGTCCACAGAGTAACCCATTTTTTACCAGTATATTACCATTTTACCATTTCCTTATACAATACATCCTTCTATTTTACTGTGATGTGTCACGAGGGTCTCTAACCTCTCTTTTTGTACCATGTCTACTGAGATTGCCCTAAAAATAAATACTCTTTACCTAAGAGTATAATAATGAGGCCAGAGGTTACGGGCAGATGGCAGGGCTGCATCGTGCTTTACTGAGCGTGTGCACAAAGCTCTGCAGTGTCTCGGGGACAGGTCCCAAGTCTCAACTCATGTCCCCCCTCTAATCGCTCTCTCTTCCCCTTTCTCCCTTCGGTCTCCACAGGTCACAGAGGGGACTATATGACCACAAGGTAAGACACTACCACTATCTCATATACAAACCTCTTAGGTTTTAATAAGACCGAGTTGTCCAAATTCAGTTCTTTAAAAACCTTCCCCAAAAGTCATTGTACTTTCCATTGCGAACACTATTTCTCGTTATCCTCCTAGAGACAAATTTCCAATAACGTCTAGACACATTTACACTGGTTTGTAAAGAAAATAAAAGTTAGCCTTGTGAAATGTTTCTCCATCATCACTATGTGCACAGTGAAGTAATCCCTACTGTAACTCCTGACCTTGGAGAGATGGACAGCGGAGCAGAGAGAGCAGATGTTACTGCTCTGGACTCCCCTGGGATTTAATTTGCCATATGCCGAGCATGGCATGGAAATGATTCTGAATCCCCCTCCCCCCTTTTTGAATTCTCTCAGATAGCAAAGCAATGTTCTTTCACAGGGGGAGAGAGAGGGAGAAATACTGTCATTTGCATGCAAATGCACTGTGTGTTAGTATCAAGATCAAAGTCCCTTTTGGAGGGAATATTTGTGACCCACCACCTGGATTCGGTCCTAAATTTTAAATTGGATTTTTACATTGGATTAAAGTAGAGACTCAGAGCTAGAAAATTGTATATCATACACTACAGTTAAGGAACAATGGGAAAGTAATTCTGCTTTGAAAGTTGATAAACTTGTAACCCCACTTTTGAGAAAATGGCCCGTGAATGTTTTGGTACACCGACTGGAGAGCTCTTCTTTGTCTACGCCCATTCAGCATCGTTCACACCCTTTTAAGCCTTAGCCCCACCCATCTCTTTAAGGGTTCACATGCGAGGCCATTTGCTAAACAGAGTGAGTACGGTAGTGTAGTAAACAACCAAAGATTTCAAGACTAAACGTGGTGAAAGTTGAAGCAACAAGTAGTAGTGAAAATACACTATCTAGACCTTGGCCAGTATCCTAATCTGATTTTGGTGCAGGTCATGTTGTTCTTCACATTACCGTCTCTGGTGAACAGAAACTATATAAAATGTTTATTAGTCACATGCACAGGATACAGAAGGTGTAAACAGTACAGTGAAATGGTTACTTGCATAGTGTAGTCTTTGGTTTAGACATCTAGCTAGCTAAACAATGAACCATAATCCCAACTCTAATGCCGCGTTGTATGTACACATACTTAGAAGCTCATGTTATAGACAGAAGTATGCTACATGGCAGGCCAATCCGAATTCGTCTCTCAGTATGTCCAGCCCATCCATTATCTCAGCCAATCACGGCTAATGGGAAGGTTCCTATATTTTTCCGTGGCTAAACCAACTAGGCTCGTAATTTAACAAATTTTTTCGTATTTACAGATTGCATACAAGTTTGTTATTAAGGCACATGAAAGTTCACATGTTCCATTTCTGTCCAAAAATGCATTTTGATAATTAAAAAAAGAAAGCGTTCAAATGTCTCTCCTGTGAACTAGTGACGTGAGACATAGGCCTAGCTTCTTGAAACGGATCACATTTAAGGTTGAGGGTGATTCTATGAATAATGAAACATTTCTCTCGACTTTAAGCAGTCTGATATATTGATTGTTTTGACACTTTGCTCTTGGTACAGGGTATTGTATTAAAAAATGGTTTACTCCATATACAAACGTATAATTACGAATAACAACTTAGACACATGAACAATGACATCTCATTTGCCCAGACCCACATGCTCACACCCACATGCTCACACCCCCATCCCTAGTGCCTGTATTATTGTTTGTAACCTGGCCTTAAATTGTACCAATTTCTTTTTCTTGGTCACCCATGTTATTTCAATAATAAATCATTAGATTTTTCCATTGTGCTAATGATGGCAGATGGAAGTCAATCAAAGTTTTTAGTATACGTTTTTTCAAGATGAGCGATGAGATGAGAATCGTCCAGCCCATTGTGTATCTCACTACACCCCCATATGCCATGTCTTGAAATATGCAGACAGACGGATTAAAACAAAGTTTACATTGTAATACTTTTGACAGCAAACTTTCTAGCTCCGCCCACAACCTCCGGACTTCATCGCATTCCCAGAGAGCATGGATATTGAGTCGTTATTAGTTTTACACTTCAGATATGACTCTGCAGTTGTGCTGTAGAACTTGTGAATTTTGCCTCTTGTATAATAAATTCTCTATATTACTTCAGACTGGATTAAGCGTACATTTGAGTTAACTGTCATTTCGTTAGTTATGCTCCATGAGCATTCTTCTCTTGCCTATTCCAGTGGAAACCATGAGAATGACAGTAGTTAATATCAGTATGGGAGCAACGGGGGATGACTAGAGGGACAACCCCACTGGTAACGGTCGTGACATTACTGAACTCACGAGACGACCACCCCCGTCCTAGATGCCACACACAAACACACACACCCTCTTCCATGTCGTGAGGTGGATGCTACCGCACGGCGCCCCCTCACACTCCACCCAGCAGGCCTGTTATTTTCATGACCTTTGATGTTGGGTGGAAAGGAAAAGGAAGGCTATCAAACCCTCTAACTATATAGGAGTTGGTGACCGCTCAATGAGACTAGTGGGGATATCCGATCAGGGCCCAGCATCATTTCACCACGAACACTCAAACTCTCAGAACAGGCTTACCTGTCCCTGACTGACCCCATAAACGACAACACAAGTCACTTTTTTGCCATAGTTTAGAAAATGCATGCTTACTTGGTCTAAGCACGCATCTATACTCTCAATGTCAGAATGTTTTACCAAACTATGTACACTGTATGTTCATGGTGGACGATTTCTCTAGCTTCTGTAACACCGTCTCCATTTTCTAGGCCTCCCAATGTGCCGCCAAAAGCTCACGGTGGCACGAATAGGAGGGCTAGGCCCCGCTCGGTCTTTAACGTCAAGTTGTTTAATGGCAATCTGGAGTCCTTTGTCAAGGTACTGGTCAAGTCCGACCTCGAATCGCTACCGACCGTCTCTCCGACCGTTACCATAATGATGACCGTAACTCAACCACTCTCGCTTGTCCTTTTTCCTGGGGTTTGATCATTACGCCGACTAAAAGTCTGTGGTTCTATTTTTTTCGGGTTCTCTCTGCAGCTGTGTAGTCTCAAATGCTGGGGAAGCACAGAAACAGCATTGGTACTGACAGGGTGAATCCAGGGGAGGTGGAATAATGGCAGAGCAGAGGGCACGTGAGCACGGAGTGGGGGGGGGTGAAGGAGGAGAGGATTGAGGGACGATGTTTGTCTCCATCTTTCCCCCTGAGTCCATGCCGTCAGCTATGGCATTGGTATTCCTCCCTCTCGTTGTATTTCTCTCTCTCTCTCCTCTGGCTGGTATGAAAGCAGCCATTGTCAGCAGGATATATGCGACAGCCAGGGGACGGTGGCCAGAGCGATAAGGGATTCACCACCTCATAGTGCCCTGCTGTCCTCCCTGCTCCTTCCCCCGCGTTTGATAGCCGCTCTGTACTCAGTGTGTGAGGGCTGGGCTAGGCTGTGGTACTGTAGGTGGCTGCTGTGGTGATTTAATCTGGGTTTCGCCTCTCTCTCTCTCTCTCTCTCTCTCTCTCTCTCTCTCTCTCTCTCGTTCTCTCTCCTCCTGCTCTCTCTGCTTCCTTTTACTCTTCCTTGTAGCCGCGGACGACGGAACTCGCACGCCAGACACCAGGTAGAGTGGAGAACCTGGAGTCTAAAGGGACCGATCCCTACTGCTGCCTGTCTGTCTATACTGACTTCCCTCCTGTCTGTTTGTCTCTCTTTCTGCCCTGCCCCTAACACCACTGCCACTTCCTGTCTGTGAAAACCTTGGACCTGTGTGTGTTGATGTGCAATACTAACTCCCTGGAGGTTTGCTCTGAAAGACTGAACTGCCCACATCTATAGATGTCATTTCATTGATATCCTAATTCCTATATCCCTGTGTCCCACGGTTGAGCTGGATACTTGGCCCGTACCCAATAAATTGAACATCTACCCCGTTCTCACAATTTGGCTCAGATTACATTGTACAATTATTAGAATACCCAACACTTATTTTAAACCGTCCAACATCTACGTTGATAGTATATGTTGGGAGAAATCCAATACCTATCTGGCTTAGTCCTCACATCATGTGATTGTATTACATCAGCATGCAGTGTAGTGGCCCAGGCCCTGTCCATCTCCGCTACAGAGCATTGGTAGCCGGTGATTCCTGGAATCCTGGCATGATTTCTGTGTTTGGGGCCATGTGTATATCCCCTGGGGTGAAAACAGAGCCAAAACATTATTAGAAGCATGTAAGAGTCCTCTGCCCCAGCAGAGAGATGGCAGCTGGTACTTCTGCAAAGTGTAAGCTACTCTGGAGTGCAGTTCTGTACCCTTCTACTGAGGGAGGGAGGAATGTGTTTTCTGTAATGCAGAGTTCCCCAGTGGTCAGCCCGTGCCCGGTGCGTTTGTTTGGCCCCTTACGCTTTCTGAGCAAACACAAATAGTACAGTACTAGTCAAAGGTTTGGACACACCTACACATTCCAGGGTGTTTCTTTATCTTTACTATTTTCTACAATGTAGAATAATAGTAAAGACACGAAAACTATGAAATAACACATGCATTTCAATTAACAGGTGTGCCTTAAGTTAATTTGTGGAATTTCTTTCCTCAATGTGTTTTAGCCAATCAGTTGTGTTGTGACAAGGTAGGGGTGGTATACAGAAGATAGCCCTATTTGGTAAAATACCAAGTCCATATTATGGCAAGAACACCTCAAATAAGCAAAGAGAAACGACAAGCCATCATTACTTTAAGACATGAAGGTCAGTCAATCCGGGAAATTTCAGGAACTTTGAAAGTTTCTTCAAGTACAGTCACAAAAACCATCAAGTGCTATGATGAAACTGGCTCTCATGAGGGCCGCCACAGGAAAGGAAAACCCAGAGTTACCTCTGCTGCAGAGGATAAGTTCATTAGAGTTGCATCTCAGATTGCAGCCCAAATAAATGCTTTAGAGTTCAAGTAGCAGACACATCTCAGCATCAACTGCGTGAATCAGGCCTTCATGGTCGAATTGTTGCAAAGAAACACTACTAAAGAACACCAATAAGAAGATGACACTTTCAATGGACATTAGACCAGTGGAAATCTGTCCTTAGGTCTGATGAGTCCAAATGTGAGATTTTTGGTTCCAGCTGTTGTGTTTTTGTGAGCCGCGGAGTAGGTGAACTGATGATCTCCGCATGTGTGGTTCCCACCGTGAAGCATGGAGGAGGTGGGATGGTGTGGGGGTGTTTTGCTGGTGACACTGTGTGATTTATTTAGAATTCAAGGCACACTTAACCAGCATGGCTACCACAGCCTTCTGCAGCAATATGCCATCCCATCTGGTTTGCGCGTAGTGGTACTATCATTTGGTTTTCAACAGGACAATGACCCAAAGCACACCTCCAGGCTGTGTAAGGGCTATTTGACCAAGAAGAGAGTGATGGAGTGTTGCATCAGATGACCTGGTCTCCGCATTCACCCAACCTCAACCCAATTGAGATGGTTTGGGATGAGTTGGACTGCAGAGTGAAGGAAAAGCAGCCAACAAGTGCTCAGCATATGTGGGAACTCCTTCAAGACTGTTGGAAAAGTATTCCTCGTGAAGCTGGTTGAGAGAATGCCAAGAGTGTGCAAGGCTGTCATCAAGGCAAAGAGTGGCTACTTTGAAGAATCTCAAATATAAAATATATTTTGAGTTGGTTAATACTTTTTTTGGTTACTACATGATTCCATGTGTTATTTCATAGTTTTGATTATTCTACAATGAAGAAAAAAGTAAAAACAAAGAAAAACCCTTGAATGAGTAGGTGTGTCCAAACTTGTGTGTGTGTGTGTATGTATGTATGTGTGTATATAAATGTAAACGCAACATGTAAAATTATTTCATGAGCTGAAATAAAAGATCCCAAAAATTTTCCAAGTGCACATTTAGCTTATTTCTCTCAAATGTTGTGCACAAATTTGTTTACAACCCTGTTAGTGAGCATTTCTCCTTTGCCAAGATAATCCATCCACCTGACAGGTGTGACATCAAGAAGCTGATTAAACAGCATGATCATTACACAGGTGCACTTTGTGCTGGGGGCAATAAAAGGCCACTCTAAAATGTGTAGTTTTGTCACACAACACAATGCCACAGATGTCTCAAGTTTTGAGGGAGCGTGCCATTGGCAGCCACCTCCAACGTCGTTTTAGAGAATTTGGCAGTACATCAAACTGGCCTAAAAACCGCAGACCACGTGTAACCACGCCAGCCCAGGACCTCCACATCTGACTTCTTCACCTGCGGGCTCGTCTGAGACCAGCCACCCGGACAGCTTCGTATTTTAGAGTGGCGTTTTATTGTCCGCAGCACAAGATGCAGCTGTATAATGGTAATTCTGTTTAACGAATTATATATGGATTATCTTGGCAAAGGACACATTTTGACTAACAGGGATGTTCACATATTTGTGCAATTTTTGTTGCTGTTGAGGAATTCGCTTTTTGTGCATATGGAAAATGTCTGTTCTTTTATTTCAGCTTATGAAACATGGGACCAACGCTGTACATGTTGTGTTTTATATTTTTGTAAAATCCCCAGGAAATCAACTCAAGGTTATTTTAATTTAGAAAATCTGTTCCCAACTATTCCCACGCATAAATAAAGACTCATCCCAATGTAATTAAGGATTTAAATTATTATATTTTTGTCAAATAATAAATCTGTTTGGGATTCTTGAGGTCAATTTGCACTGTACAAATTATTTATAACTATGTTCAAGTCCCCCGACCATCCGGCCAAGGAAGAATCTGTCCACGGATGAATGTAATTGGGGACCCCTGCTGTAAAGGGACAGTTCCTCCTCTTTCCCTTTCTTACTCTCCACTCCATAGGAGTGCGTTAGTAGGGCCGTTACATAACCTCACATAACTTATCACTCCCAAGTGTGCTCAAGTGTTGACTTAACACGATAAAGAGGCCATTTTTTTGTACCACTGGAGCCCCGTAGAGTTGTATTGGGTAAGAGGAACACTTGCACAGGCTTGTCGTTGTGGTCAGTGAGTCACTACTGTAGATTTAGTGATCTATTAAAATCATGGAGACGTTGTGAGTGGCGTGAATGGTTCTGCAGCTGCAAAACTCCAGTCTGTCTCTGTAAACTTTCTATATGATCATTGGTAACACTACCGTAGTCCCTCTCATGCCTATGGCAGATGGTATAATGTCTTATATAGTTGTTATAAAGGCTTTATAAATGCATACATAAGGGGGGCTTCAGTAAAATGTTACCGATCATTATCAGTCTAATGGTGGACATGCATGTAGATAAAAATGTGTGTGTAAAGTCTGTATAATATATTGCGTTTGAGGATGATCCATCTATCACTAATGACATGCCATTCCTCTTGTTGTGAAGGACTCTGGACAAGCTATCCCCCGCGTTGTTGAGAGCTGTATTCGATTCATCAATCTGTATGGTGAGTTAATCATCCATGATTTACTAATATTTCGCAATGCAACAGCTATGGTTTTCTTTCATTTTCACACCATTTGCAGGCCAACCAAGTGTAACAGTCAAATTGCTATTTGGTGCATTTTTTTTTTTTTTTTTTTAAGCTCCTAAATTGTGTTCAACCTGTTCAATATTTGACCTTTCCAAGTTTGGTCAAATGTAACATTCCGGCAATTTCAGTGTTCATTGTTTGCGTGGGTCCATTCTTCCCGTGTCAGTGTTAGAATCCGTTTCATTTTAGTCAGTCATGGGAAAGACTACGCAGATACCATCTTGTTTACTGCAACCATCCATACAGCCAATGGGATGCAACCGTAGAGAGATCGCAACATTGTATCTGTCCCTTTTATTGGCGTCTGTGAGCACGCAGGAAGCTCCATTGAGGCCATCTCCATTATGAGATGTTTGCTCACGAGTATAATGAATTGGCTGATCCCTCCTGATGACCTGGATGGAATTGTGTGATCCTTCCTTCACCCATAGGAAGTCCCACCCAGACTACTTCAAAATGGTGAAAGTCCTCAGTGGTGCTGGCCATGCTAAAACAGGCTTTTGGGCACCTGAGTTCTCTAAACATCTCTAATGATGCAACACACACACACACACACACACTTCCTTCACACACGCTGTGAAATAGGTTAGTTAGGCTATTACTGTAATAAAACTCTTACAGAACATGTCAGCTTAATCATTTGACGCTAATGACCTCTTTCCGCGTTTTGCGGACACCGGCGACGTCTTACAGTACTGGGCGGCCGTCTTGTGACGGGGCAGACATCGGCTAATTAAGCTCTGCACTAACCTCTGACCTATCTCCTTATTAAATCCCGGCTGGAGGACACTTTAGTGAGACTTGATTGCGGTCTCTCTCGCTCATTAATTATCTTTAATTGGAAAAGTGAAGGGCTGGAGGAACGGGATGTGGCCTTTTAGTTGGGATTTAAACTGGCTTTTTGCACTGGTGTTTTTTGTAATGGCTGCCTGTCACCATGAACTAAATGTGTGTGTGTCTCTCTCTCTCTATTTCTATCTCCTCTCTTTCTTTCTCTTTCTCGCTCTGTTCTTTGTTCTCTTCAGGCCTTCAACATCAAGGAATATTCCGTGTGTCCGGGTCTCAGATGGAAATCAATGACATCAAGAACTCATTTGAGAGAGGTGGGATGTTATTAACATGTTACAGTCAATTGACACTTCACACATTTGAAATAAGTGGATATGAGTGGACTTGAATTGATTATATAATACTTTGTAGCTACAGACTTTGACTTGGTCTAGTTGCCACTTCATGTACTATTTTAAAATAATTTGTTTACACTGGTAGGAACTTATCAAATGTATTTATAAAGCCCTTCTTACATCAGCAGATGTCACAAAGTGCTTATACAGAAACCCAGCCTGAAACCCCAAACAGCAAGCAATGCAGATGTAGAAGCACGGTGGCCAGTGCTCTTCTGGCTCTGCTGGTTGGAGATTATACGAGTACATGGCCATTATTAAAGCATAATCGTTCTTCAAGATGTTCAAACATTCATAGATGACTAGCAGGGTCAAATAATAATCACAGTGTTTGTAGACGGTGCAACAGGTCAGTACCTCAGGAGTAAATGTCAGTTGGCTTTTCATAGCTGACCATTCAGAGGTTGAGACAGCAGGTGCAGTAAAGAGAGCGAGCGACGAGGGAGAGAGGGAGAGAGAGAGAGAGAGGGTTGAGAACAGCAGGTCCGGGACAAGGTAGTATGTCCGGTGAACAGGTCAGGGTTCCATAGCCGCAGGCAGAACAGTTGAAACTGGAGCAGCAGCACGACCAGGTGGACTGGGGCCAGCAAGAAGTCATCAGGCCAGGTAGTCCTGAGGCGTTGCCAGTGTGTAAGTTTAACTTCCTTCTAGTGAGGGGAAATCACATCATTGCCTGCATACAACATATCCCTCACATACACTTATCGGTCTCCCAGGTAACGACCCGTTGACAGATGACGAGAACAACCACGACATCAACTCAGTGGCCGGTGTTCTCAAACTCTACTTTCGGGGCCTGGAAAAGTCCCTCTTGCCCAAGGAAAGATTTAACGACCTCCTCTCCAGTATCAGTAAGTAGCTTTAGTTACCAGTCGTCTCCACACAGCTGGGTGTACTACAGTATAATACACACTCAAACTGAGACACACACACACACATTATGGGTATACATATGATGTTCAATGTAGTGTGTGTTGATATTCAATGGGAGTGCATTGTGACTCATTGTGTGTCAGCCAGACCAGGGGCGTTCTATGAGCCATGTAGGTCCTAAGTGGCCTTGTTCATGGCATTGATGGGACGTGTAGCAGATGAAACGGCGTCATTAGTTAGACCGTATTCACATGCTCTTTGCAGGCCAACTCGTAATGTCCCACTTTGGGGAAATCATCACAAACAGCCTTGGGACTAGACATTATAGTTACTTGCTCGTCTGGGTTGTTTTCGTCAATAGCATGCTGCTGTGTTACCCCGTCTTTGTGCCCGGGTGTGAATAGTACCACTTTGTGTTGTTCGGTCTTCTGCGCTGACTGGAGCATTCATGGGATGAGCTGGGACACGAAGCTCACCGTACAGCCTGGTGTTGGGTGATGAAATGTAGAAAGGCAGAAGTACAGTAGTGTTTACATCAAACCAAACAGTGGTGACTTCGCTTCTCTCACACAGACGGCCGTTTTGTTCTCTTACCGTAACGGCAGTGTGACACGGTCTGACGTAGTTCAGTCAGCCCTTTGTGGGATTCGCTCTGACCTTATAAGATGTCATGTGGGGGCTTTGAGGGTGGACTAGTGGAGTAGCCACTGTTGTTCAAGAACAATAAACTGGCTAGTGTGAGTCACATGTACTGTACTCGACGTGTGCTGTAATGCCTTTGGTGCGGCGGTGGGGTGTGTGTGTGTGTGTGTGTGTGTGTGTGTGTGTGTGTGTGTGTGTGTGTGTGAGCGAGATATGGCATTGGCTTACACTTGTGAGGGATGGGGATTCCCTGTTGTTTACATTCTCTAAGGCCTAACATACCAGCGCTTGGAGAGTGGGCCTCGTGCCCAGCCAGCAGTCTCCATATGAATAAAACCCTGTATCCAGCACAGTGTCAAGTTTGCTTTAAATGGATGCCTTACTGGGTTTTGGACAAACACACGTGTCTGTACATGAGGTTGTATAGTTGCAAGTTTCTGCCTTGTCTGTCTACTGTCTTCCACAGCGAGTGAGGTGGGGTGATCGTGAGGAAAGAGGGAGGGAGGGGATGTGACTTCTTTAAATAGCATCCTTCTGAAGTGTTCAGGAACCATGCAGAAGAGAACTCACGTAAGATGAATAACATCACAAGTATTCCCTAAAGCCCATCTCCCAGATGGCCCAAACTCTTTTCACGGTGACAGCGCTATTTCAGGAAGCCATCGTCGTGGCCAATGGAAAAACATGAAATGGGCTGCTTTGGAACAGAGGAGATGGGCGAGTTAAAGCGTAATTGAGCAGCGCGCAACGCTTTGTATGATCGTTCTGACACAAGACTAAAGTTTTGTGAGATGCTTTGTCATAATTATTGCAGCAGTGACAACAAATGGATCAATACGGTAGAGTTTATTTTTAAAAAAATCCTCTCGCTGACAAGAGAGAATTGAGAGGGAGATGATAACAGAGAGAGATACGAAGAGGTAGAGAAACAGTGCGAGGTACATTTGTACTTTAGTCCTTTAGTAGACACTCTTGCCCAAGCACTTACAATCAGTGCTTTTTTTAACTAAAGTAGGCACGCATGCACGTGCGCGCACGCTCCCTTTCCCATCTGTTAGAGTGTCACTTTCTTGTGATATTTAGGGCAGCAACTGAACTGGAAGCGGCAGCATTTATTCCAGTGTGATTTATAACTGTGGAATTGTCCTCAATGATATTTATAACGGTTTTAAGAACAGTGTGAGTATCCTTACTGGTATTTGGAGCTGCTCGGAGCTTCATCTATGGTTAGTAAGTCTTTGTGAGGGCCCATGAGATTGTAGCCTGATTAAACCGGAGTGAATGTGGCGCTCACCATTGAGCGTAGCATTCAATCTGGTTCAACCAGGCTATAGAGCAGGGGCCGGCAACAGGTGTGCCAAATCCAGCCCACAAGTGATTTAATTGGGGGGGGTTGTATTTTAGTTTTTGGTTTAAAAAAAGAAAAAAGACCAAGAATAATTTAGAAAATCTGTTCCCAAGTACCCCCCCCCCCCCCCCCCCCCAAATAAAGAGACATGTGATCGTGTCTCAATGTAATCAAGGTATGAAATTATTGTTATTTTCAAATACGCAGTGCACAAATGATTATAATTGTGTTCCGGCCCCCCTGCTATAGAGAGTTGGGCCTTATCCTAATGGCCTCGCCCTTAATATGCTGCTTACAGCTGCAGGCACACTGGGTATCAATGAGTGAGTGGGCACATTCAGATGGATATCCGCCATTAAATATGCAGCCCTGCAAAGTGGCATGTCAGGCACATTTTAGAGAAGATCAGGGACGACGCACAGACAGAGATTGTCCCTGAATGTCACCCGATTCACTGTGACAGGAAGACTTTAATCAGCTTAATGGCTGATACGTTAGCGTGTGTGACACACACACACACACACCACCTCGGATACATGTATTTTAAATAGCTTCATGCATACTAATAAGAAATATAGATCAAGCAAAAAATTGTTCAACCTAAATCATTGTAGCCTAAATGGCTCCGGTCTGTATTTCCAAGATTTACATGATGTGCAATAGTGAATGATTTAATACATCTCTCTCTCCCGCTCGCTCGCTCTCTCAGGAATAGAGAACCTGTATGAAAGATCCCTGTACATCCGTAAGATCCTCCTGACCGCCGTGCCCAGGTCTGTCCTCATCGTGATGCGCTACCTCTTCGCCTTTCTCAACCAGTAAGTCCTCAACAACCAGTAAGTCCTCAACAACCAGTCCAGGGTCATATTCATTAGGCATCAAATGGAAGAAAATGGACTGAAAGGGACTTGTCCAATAGGAAACTCCAAATGTTTGTTTTCCATTGTGTGCCATAATGAATAATATGACCCAGGCTTATTTGATATACCATTAGTAAGTACAAAACACACATTGACTGTACTACTGTGTGGGGGACATGTTAGTCAATCACCAAATAGCCCTAAACTTGAACCTTTTAAGATCAGTGTACAGTACACTCTGGTTTGTTACTGTATGCAGAGAGAGGGAGAGACAATGATGAGCTAGTGTTAAGTTAGACGTGTACACTAATAAGAAGTGACTGGAGAGATGTATTCCTGAGTAATTTACTCTACCTGAAAGGCTGTCATTGTTTATTTACTGTTTAGGTGATACAGAGAGGAGCATCATGACGGCGTGAACTGTGTTAGGTTATTACAAGGTTTGAGAATCGATCACTACCCAGACAGTGAGAGGATACGCAGGCTGTCTGGTGCCTCGGCTGAAAATACAGCTGTACCACGCTGAACTCATTCCTGTTTGTACACAAACTAATGAAAATACAGCTGTACCACGCTGAACTCATTCCTGTTTGTACACAAACTAATGAAAATACAGCTGTACCACGCTGAACTCATTCCTGTTTGTACACAAACTAATGAAAATGCTGTGTTTTGTGAAGGGCAAAGTTGATCCACTATTTTGTTGAAGAGATTACGCCAACTTATCTTAACGTAAAGTCGATTGTTGTGTGTAAACCCTGTATCTCTCTATTTTTCCCCCCCACAGCCTGTCACAGTACAGTGATGAGAACATGATGGACCCCTATAACCTGGCCATCTGCTTCGGCCCCACCCTCATGCCCACGCCCAACATCGAGGACCAGGTGTCGTGCCAGGCGCACGTCAACGAGATCATCAAGACCGTCATCATCCACCACGAGACCATCTTCCCCGACGCCAAGGAGCTGGACGGTCCCGTATACGAGAAGTGCATGGCCGGGGGAGACTACTGGTGAGCTGAACATAGAAATGTAATTACTAGAACATAGACCTGAGCTTCGAAATATAACTACTAGAATGGACCTGGATGAGCCCGTTTATGTGAAGTGCATAGCCGGCGGAGACTACTGGTCAGGTCCGGGTTCCCACTGTTCGACACTAAGAATTCCATGACTTTCAATGAAATGTGTTAAATTACCTGGCTTTCCCTGTCTGAAATCAACTTTTCCCTGATATTCCACAAGTTCCCTGACCTGTGGGACCCTGTGAGATGATTGAGTGAGCAGGGTCACCCGTTTATGGGGTCAGGGGTCATTCATTAGTGATTCTCGATACGGGCAACTTGCGATGATGTAATTTTGACGAGCTTCACAGATGTGCAAGGTGAGGTGTTGGCCGGGGAGCTCTTCACAAAGTCGTGGGTGTTTTTCTCATTCCCGTCCTGTGATTGTAGTCTAACTCCGGGCTCGCAGCCAAATGACCCCTTCATAAGGGACATAATGCTCCATGCTGCAGGTATGTATGCACGCGGTGTGGAGTCCGTCCAAGGGCCACAGCTGTCTCAATACATCAGGAGCGAGAGTTAATGCAGCTAATTAGGCTAACTGATGAGGTGTCTTTGGTGAGAAAATATGACAAGGGGGAGAGCTTATTTTCCTGCGTTTGAGATTTTGAATCTTTAGATATCTGCCTCGACGAGGTGAGACAGACTAAACGATCACCGTAAAGACCCTTCATCAGGGTAGAGGAAAGGAGACAAGTCACTTGGCAAGGAAACCGTCATCATTATAATGTCAAGTAGTGGAGCACGTAGAACTATGTTAAAACAGAGCAGAGTAAAGTTCCCAAGCCAACTAGCTCCACAGTTGAGCAGCGAGAGGTTATCTACCCCCGAAGAGCACTAGCCTTGTCCCAGATCTGTTAGTGCTGTATTGCCAACTCCTTAGCTTTACATATCGGCCTTGACGAGGTTAGTAAGGAAACTCTAACCTAAAGTGCAGCACATAGAAGTACAGTACATTAAAACAGACCAGAGTCAAGACTCTGGGCCAGCTAGCTCCTCAGCTGTGAGGATGACAGCCTATCACTTGCTTCCTCTGAAGAGCACGGCTCTCTCTCTGTCTCTCTCTCCGTTTCTCTGTCTCTCTCTCTCTGTTTCTCTACCTCTGTCTCTCTCTCTCTCTGTTCCTTGGCGGAGTGTTAGCGTTAGCTCCGCCAGAGCTAATCACCCGTCACAGCCGTCAGGACGCCGTCCCTGACCGAGGCACATCAAACCCGTGGAGATTTTCTGTCTTCGCTTTCTCCCTCCCTCCTACCCCAGTGGGTGATGCGAGGCGGGTGGTGGTGGTGTACCCTGGGAAATGGTGCTAAGTGCCAGCCGGGGGTAATCTGTGGAAGATGTGAGGGGCGTTAGTGCCAGGTTCATGCCCCAGGGTTCCCGGGGACAACGCCTGAAAACAGATCATTCAAACCCAGGCTGTGTCATGGGAATACTGACGATGCCCTCGATTTGTGGCTGCCTCTTAATTTGGCTGTAGATGCATCTCAGCCGTATAAAGTCCACTGCTTGCCTGCTCCCCTTCATCTACACTAAAAGTATTAGACGGACGAGATCTATATGAGGGTGTACCACTTACCAGGTATTTGCTTTCACCAATCCAGTCCAGTGTCACATCATTGCCCGAAGAAGGAAAGGAGACGAGGACGGGAATCCACTTCACACTATTAAGATACACCCATAGGCTGAAATGAAATTGAGTAGCTGGTACGGTTGTATCCATGGTAGCCGGACCCTGACCCTAACCTATAAACCCTGACCTCTGATCCCGCCCCCCCCCCCACAGTGAGAGTCCCTACAGTGAGCATGGGGCCATTGAGGAGGTGGACAACGAGGGAGGGACAGAGACACATACCAGCGAGGACGGTGAGTACCCTTCAAACAGGCACCCTCGTAAGCCTATGATGTAATGACATACCAGATGTGAACATCATGGGAAAAGCATAAACTTTCTTAAACTCAGCCTGCTAAATGGAATGACCTTAAAGGGGCAGGGAACTGGACTCCAGAGATGTGGGTGTCTATTGATATTCAAATGATTTTTGCATCACCATCTCCCCATGGGACCTGGGTCACACGCTGGCAGCAGCACCCCCCTTCCAGGCACCTGGCGGGCTCTTCTGGACCACCTCGGGTGATGTGATGAGGGCTCTATCATTTTTTGGGGTCAGAAAGAACTCGAATTCGAAAGAACTCCTAATTCTATGGGTTGGCCACTCAAGTATACCAAGAATATTTAGCTACTTTTTGGAGAGTTCTCAATCGGTTCCCTCTTGAACTCCAAACTGGAATGAGGAGGATGAATGATTGTTTCGATGTCAGATTTGGTCTATACAACTTCAGACTTTCCAGACTAGCTTAATAATACCATCTCTGGTGTCCCTGCTTTTTACATTACTTCACCATGTGTTCATATGATAGGCCTCACTCACACCAGCCTCAGACACAAGCAGGCCAGGGAACTATATACTGTACTTTTCAGACAAAGTCCACCCCCCCCCCCCCCCCCAAAAAAAATCTAGATGTCTGCCTGCTCTTCCATCTGGTCTGTTGGACCCGGTCTCAGACGGGGGGGGGGGGGTGCGATGAAGTTGCTCTGTTCCAAATCAAACACACTGACTCACCCCCTCAGTGGACTACAAAAGGTTCAGGTGGCCTGAGTAGAAGTCCAGAAACCGGTCGTTTCTCAGGCAGACAGTGCGGGCAGCAACACTTTCGACCCCCCCCACTTAAGTCCACAAGTGACATTCTCCAAACTTCCAAACCCGTTTAGTTTCCATGGTAATAATAAACAGACACATTAGTAGCCTAATCATAATAATGGCCATTTATCATCATTCTGTAGACAGAATGTATACAAGAGCTCCAGGATGGAAATGTAGGCCATAGTTCTCATTACATATCTTTACTAGCACACCATCTTTCAGTCGGACACGTTCATCCACATGTCCATTCCAACTAATGAAGACACCTGGGTCGTGTTCATTCGGCTTCTAATGGACATGTTCAATGAGAACCACTATTTTCCGCTGCAAAACGTTTCAAAAAGCGTTTTCCGTTAAATGCCTTAATGAATGAAACCGGATAGTACAGACTAGGGCACGTAGGCTACATCATAGTTTTCCATTCTAAAATGAGAACACACATTTGTAGCTATCCATTGCAAAGCTATTAATTAAGGACAAGCAAGCCTTAGAAATCATATGAACCTAACTCGGGCTACCATGGTTTTTGTCCAAATATTGTCTCCCTGTCCGTTTGAGCGGAAGGCCTTTCTGACCCCTATGTTATTGTCATTCCCGGTGGGCTCTTCAAGCCCGTTCACAGGCCTATTGTCAGTTAGTGGTTGAAAATACTTTAGGATCTTACTCAGATTTACAGCCTCATTGTGAATGGTTTGTTTCTTTAGTGTTACCGTATGAAAATGTACAGTTCTACTGTATGACGTCAATGTTAGATCCTAGCTGTGTTCAGGGATTGAACGTTTTTGTAAGCTCTTGTTGAATCAGCCACCTCTGTAACCAACCAATAAGGGAGAAGGGGGTAGCTGCAGCCCAATATGGCGACCAGAGTGTGGGTGTGTCTAAAGGAAAGTAGTGGGTGTGTCTAAAGGAAAGTAGTGGGTGTGTCTAAAGGAAAGTAGTGGGTGTGTCTAAAGGAAAGTAGTGGGTGTGTCTAAAGCACTCTGTTCTATGTTAGATGGTTTCGATTGAGCTGTGTTAAAAAAACTTCTTTTTTTAAATTATACCACGGACATCTGTTTCAAATCCAGAGGATGTCTGAATCGTATTTCACTTTTTTACACAAATAGTTGTACAATTTCAGTTTTAAAATGGACACATTTTTGTACTTTTTCGTGATATCCAATTGGTAGTTAGTCTTGTCCCACTGCTTAACCCGGAAGCCAGCCGCACCAATGTGTCGGAGGAAACACAGTACACCTGGCGACCGTGTCAGCATGCATTGCGCCCGGCCCACTACATGAGTCGCAAGAGCTCAATGGGACAAGGACATCCCGGCCAGCCAAACCCTCCCCTAACCCGGACGACGCTGGGCCAATTGTGCGCCGCCTCATGGGTCTCCCGGTCGCGACACCGTGATACAGCTGCCCAGTGGGAAGCACCTCAGGCAGGCACATCGGTACAACACTGGTGCACTAGTCATTCGCACCGGCTTATCGACCCGGTCTGCAGCCAAAAGTCTTCAGTGGCAACAAATGTGCTCAATTAGCTGATTCGCTTTCCATACACCCACTCGCCCATACTTCGTTCACCGTATTGGGCTGCAGCTACCAATACTTGAAATAAGGCCAAGCTCTCTCCTCTTCCCTCCCTCTCCCTCTTTTCCCTTCTTCCCCTCCCCCTCAATCCCTTCTCCTCTTCAACGCAAATGTGTCTGTCCTCTTTACTCAGGATAGAGAGTGAGAGAGAAACTGAATAAGAAAAATAGGGAAAGTCATTCCACGTGTTGGTCTAAGTAGCTGTCCGGAAATTCCTTTGGCTGGGAGGCTCAGCCCCCGCTGGCGTGTGTCAGAGCCCATTTATTCTGATGGACTATACCTGAAGAGGCCACATTTACAGACCTGACACCAGCAACAACCCTCTGTCTGTGTGGTCATGTAAGGCAGAAGAAAATCGTTTACAACCTACTACGTCCCAGACATAGTAGATTGTAATTTCCTCGTGTCTGGTAACTCTTTCACATGCTACAGACAGAACTCATTCTTCATGAACCGCATCCCGTCAGCTCCCGCAACACGTTTCTGGCCGGCAATGACATGCATGACAACGCTGCATAATCTTTATTTAGACGGCCATTTCTCCCTCCCTGTCAATACATTGGTGTACCCTCTTCTGGTAAAACACTATAGGGTCAAAGGTGATTTTTATCTCCGTGGGCTGTTTCATTGGGACAGCTGAATGTTGGGACAGCCGTGGTTGGAGTAGTGCATTTTCTCTACCCAGTGTATTATACACTGAAAAGGTCATTACCTTTCCCCTAAGAGAGACACACACACACACACACACACACATCTGTCTCTGATCAGCATGGTGTGTCCTGTTCTGTAGCCATGCTGTAGCCATGAATAAACAGGACCTTAGATTTATGTTTGTCTGGAGCGCGAGGGAACGAGAGAGAGTGGATTCATTGGGGCCTGCCTGGCTGCTGTTTTTCTGTCTCTTGCGTTATTGATTGTAGCCATATCTCACTCCCAAGGTTGCAGTCGCTATTCGCATGCATGGCCATGAACACTGAGCAGAGCGAGCCATGGGACTGGCTCCACCTGGGGTGTAACGGCATCCTACCCTGTACGGCTGTTCATCTCAGTGTGTAAACATATCTGGAGTACTGCTGTCAAACGATTCAAATAATTGACTTGATGGCATTAGTTAATTGCGATGAATCACCATTTTTGAATTTGCTCAAATTTGGCCCTAAAAGATTTTTCCATTTAAAAAGCAGTGCATTGAGTTACAGGCATACTATGGGACGGAAACACAATGATCTACATCAGAATGGTTTAATAGCATTTTCACCATAAACAACACAAAATTCACTAACATAGCTACAGCTATAAATGCTCCCAATGTTTCAGCAGGCCTACTCCCTCTTATCAATGTTTCAGCAGGCCTACTCCCTCTTATCAATGTTTCAGCAGGCCTACTCCCTCTTATCAATGCTTTCACAAGGCTCTCTCCTCTTATCAATGTTTCAGCAGGCTACTCCCTCTTATCAATGTTTCAGCATCCTACTCCCTCTTATCAATGTTTTCAGCAGGCCCTACCCTCTTATCAGTGTTTCAGCAGGCCTCCTCCCCTCTTATCAATGTTTTAGCAGTCCTATCTCCCCTACTTATCAATGTTTCAGCAGTCCTACTCAGTCCTAATGTTTCAGCAGGCCTTCTCCCTTTTCTCTCCCCTCCACCCCTCTTTCCTTCCCACACCCTCTTTTCTCTCCCCCACACCCTCTCTTTCTCTCCCCCACACCCTCTCTTCTCCCCCCACCCTCTCTTCTCTCCCCCACACCTCTCTTTCTCTCCCCCACACCCTCTCTTTCTCTCCCCCACACCCTCTTTCTCCTCCCCCCACCCTCTCTTCCTCCCATCCCCCCCTTTTCCCCACACCCTCTCCTTTCTTCTCACACCCTCTTTCTCCCCCACACCTACCTCTCTTTCTCCCCCCCACACCTCTTTTCTCTTCCCCCACCCATCTTTCTTCTCTTGTCTCCTCCCCACACACTCTCTTTCTCTCCCCCCATCCACCTCTCTTTCTCTCCCCCCCACATTCTTCTCTCCTCTTTCTCTCCCCCACACCTCCTCGCTTTCTCTCCCCCCACACCCTCTTCTTCTTTCTCTCCCCCACATTCTACCCTCTTCTTTCTCTCCCCCACAACCCTCTCTTTCTCTCCCCCACACCCTCTCTTTTCTCTCCCCCCCACACCCTCTCTTTCTCTCCCCCACACCCCGGCCATCTCTTTCTCTCCCCCCACACCCCTCTTTTCTCCCCACACACCCTCTCTTTCTCCCCCACCTCTCTTTCCTCCCTCCACTACCCTCTCTTTCTCCCTCCCACCCTCCTCTTTCTCCCCACCCCTCTCTTTCTCCCCCCCACACCCTCTCTTTCTCCCCCCCACACCCTCTCTCTCCCCCCAACCCCTCTCTCTCCCACACCCTCTCCTCCCCCACACTCTCTCCTCCCCCCCAACTCTCTCCCCCCACACCCTCTCCCTCCCCTCCCTTACCCTCTCCCTCTCTATCCCTCCCACACCCTCTCCCTCTATCCCTCACTCACTCCCACACCCTCCCTCCCACACCCTCTCTTATCTCTCCCTCTCTCTCTCCCTCGCACACCCTCTGTCCTCCCTCCCTCCTCGCACACCCTCCTCCTTCCCTCCTTCCACACTCCTCTTTCTCTCCTTCCACACCCTCTTTCTCTCCCCCACACCCTCCTTTTCTCCCCCACACCCTCTCTTTCTCCCCCACACCCTCTTTTCTCCCCCACACCCTCTCTCTTCTCTCCCCACACCACCCTCTTTTCTCTCCCCACACCCTTCTTTCTCCCCCCACACCCTCTCTTCTCCCCCCACACCCTCTCTTTCTTCCCCAACTCCCTTCTCTCCTCCCCCACACTCTCTCCTCCCCCCACCCTCTCTCCTCCCTCCCTTACCCTTACCCTCTCCCTCTATTCCCTCCCACACCCTCTCTCCTCACTCACTCCCACACCCTCCCTCCACACCCTCTTCTTATCTCTCCTCCTCTCTCGCCGCACACCTCTGCCTCCTCCCTCCCTCCTCCCTCCCTCCCTTACACCCTCTTTCTCGCACACCCTCTTTCTCGCACACCCTCTCTCTCCCCCCTCTCTCTTCTCGCACACCCTCTCTCTCCCAATCTCTCTCTCTCCTTCTCGCCTCTCTCTCTCTCCCACTCTCTCTCCCACTCCCATTGACTATGATATTGATTACTGCATTGTTGGGAAAGAGCAAGCAAGAAGGGCATTTCACTGTACTAGTGCTTGTGACAATAAAAACGTGAAACTTGAAACACACATCCTCTCTCACACACACACATATACCTATGGAGAAAGAGACGTCCCGTATTGATCTCAGAGCTGTCACCTTTATTAAATCCGACAGACTAAATTCCTGCTTGTCACATCTCATTGACTCCACAACACGCCTGTCATTCCCCAGGAGGGAGAGGGGGGGGGGGGGAGAAACGAGATACATGTGGAATCACTGTCCTCGCTCCACTGCTTCCCTCCCCAGGATGCTCACCAGGGAATGGTACTGAGTTGTTCCTGTTAAAAGAATATCATGGTGTCTTTTCACACATGCTCAGGTTCCTGCTATCTCAGCTCTATGGTGCTTCTCCAGTGACATTCTTCCTATTGAGGAAGCTGTGCAGAGGAGCAGCAAAAGTGAACGTCAGTGTCCAGGGACCCCCTGTCTGGTTTAATGGGTTCTGGTGGTTGGATGTTCTGGGGGGTGGATGGTGGATGGCATTACTTAATGGGGGGATAAAAGAATATGAGCTATTTTTAGCTCCGTTTGTTTCATTGCTGTGTTGTCATTGGAGAGATATTTATAACTTGTAAGAAATGTCCAGATCAAATAGGCGATGTCAGCCAACATTTTTTAGCTAGGTTTTTTAGCCCATAGATTGTTGTAATGTTTGAATCACTCAAATATGACATGAATACACATTAGACATGACAACAAGTATAGAATTGCAGGAAATGGGCTAGAAAACTCCTTTGCTATTCATAAATCATACATAAATCAAACCAATACTTTTGGTCCCGTAAAATTTTGGGGGGGCTATGTACAAAAAGTGCTGTAATTTCTAAACTGTCCACTGAATATGGATGAAAATACCCTCAATTAAAGTAGAAAGTCTGCACTTTAACCTCCTACTCATTGTTTGATTTCAAATCCAGACTTTTGGAGCAGAGAGCCAAAATAATAAAAAATGCTTCACTGTCCCAATAATTGTGGAGGGCTCTGTATATGGCATTATTAAAGATATTGAAATAGGCCTACTGATTCAATTCAATGGAGTAGTCAACTGTTGTTTTCTGTGTAGCAAAGCCCATGTTTAACACCTGCTTCGTTCTTCAATCATACCTGTATGTCTATTCATGGGAGCTTGACTTTGTATAAAAATGGTGGTGCACAATCTAGCGGGGGGTCCGGGGATCCTCCCCCTGTACATTTTAAAATACATTTTCCTGCAATTCTATATTGTTTCTCAACAGGGAATCCATGTTTACTTGTCAGAACACAACCTTTTTCTTAGGTTTTTGCCACAATAAACAAATGACAAAGTAACACATTTGTTTCCTTATAGCAGCAGAGACCATAAAATACAGAATTTGAAGAACAATTCAAATCGTGCAGTAAAACTGTAAATATGACTTGAATCTAGATCTGTCCCCGACAAAAAAAGAAAAATAATAATTGTGGTCACCCGTGAGTCGAAAATCTTTCATGTGTATTTTTCCATATATAGACAAATCCTATGTGTTTTAATCAACTACATGCACTGAACTTGTCTGATGCTTTAAGTGCACTGAATGATTAAATAAGACACACAAATGACTAGAAGGAGCCCGACTGCAATTCATTTGATTGTGCCGGGCTGTGGAAAAAGAAAAATGACAGCGAGTGACTGTGAGTAACACCCATTGTCTCTCTCTCTCCTCCCTGTTACAGCGACCACCACAGAACATCAGCAGTGTTTATCGCGCTGTCTGTGTGTTGCTGAAGCTGCAACATAATTATCCGTTTCTGACTGAAAAGTTCTGTTACCGAAATCCCTAATTAGTTCAGGAAAAACATTCCCTCTTCCCTTAACTCTTTACGTGACACATGTATGCATCGCATGTATGCATCGCATGTGACCAATAAGGCCTGACCTATAGCATATCATAAACACACCAATAAATGAGTTATAACAAACTCCAAACACCATAACACATGTGACCGCAAAATGGATGCAGAGAACGTGACAAATGAACTCGAAACGGGAACTGGTTGCTCAGGCTTTAAAGGGGAAGTCAAATCGGTGGAATAAATTTGACTGATTGTGGAAAATACTGGAGATAAAGAAGGGGTGGTAAGGACCAAGCTCTGCATGCGTATTATGTGTGCCAAACAGGTACTGTTTTTCTGACTGTTTGGAACAATGTAAACAACCCAAAATAAATGATAAGCGTACCAGAGAGTCTGTTGTAATGTTGTTTTTTTGTGTGTATTTTTTGGAACGCCTTTCTTACAGCAAACACTACAAACTGCTGCATGCATTCGTGAATACAATTGCTGAAATGGAACGATTTATTATGCTAATTTTTCAAGGGACGCTTTATTTTATTTTACAACTAAAATGCTTGATTGTTTTTTAAATTAGGAATGACTCGTATTCTGTGTGATGACATGAATGCATCGAATGAATGATACAGTAGCCTATATAAGTATTAAAACATAGGCCTAACTAAGACTAAACAGGATGCTCTCTTAAGCCTACAGCTCGACGGTGGTTAGACAAGGCTGCTATACTAAGCTGATGATGATGACATTACTTATTATTATAATGATGGTCATTATAGTAATAATAACAATAAGAAGGAGATCAATAATAATAATTTGTTATTATTATTATAAATGTAATTTTCCTGACAATTTGGAACAGTGTAAACAACACTAAATCAATTATAAGTAATACCAGAGAGGCTGTTCAAACGAAGAAAAACAAGTGTGAAGCCTTAATTACAGCATAGCAAAGATTTAAAAACAGCCTAATTTGTGAAATTGTTTATCCGACATGTTGTGGTTGCGTGAGGCTTGGTGATTTCGGAATCATTAGGCTATTAAACAAACACTTATATAGGCAACAGAAGCAGTATGTCTTATTTCTGTTTATGTGCCCGACCGGCTTGATTTGGTCTTATGTAGCAAAATTTGAAATTGTGTTTTTTACATTGGATAAAAGTAGAGACTCTAGAAAATGGTAGATCATACACTACAGTTGAGGAGTAATGGGGAAGTAATTCTGCTTTGAAAGTTAATAAACTTGTATCCTCACTTTTGAGAAAATGGCCTTTGAATGTTTTGGTATCTAGTGAAGAGCTCTTTGTCTACACTCATACACGTAACGTTAGCTAGCTAACAGTACACTTTAACTTGAAATAAACGACTTTCTGACAAAATTAGAAATGTGTAATAACTGAAAATGTAGCTAGCTAGACTATCTTATACATGGATAGACCGTATACATGGATGGACCATGCTCCCTCTGTCATGGATGCCGTGGTTGCCCTTATTTTGAAGATTTAATCCGGAGACAGGTGTTTTCTCCATCTCTTTAGCTATTATACTCTAATTCCACTGATTTAAAAACTCGGTCCACTTATGCAGTTCTACTACGCAAAAAAAAAATACCTACATATACTGATCAGCTCAAATAGACAGAAGCGACTACATGGCAGACCAATCCGAACTCATCTCTCGGCATGTCCAGCCCACTCATTATCTCAGCCAATCATGGCTAGCAGGAAGGTTGCTACCTTTTTCTGTGGCTAAATCACCTAGGCTCGTAATTTAACAATTTTATTCATATTTACAGATGGCATACACGTTTGTTTTTAAGGCACATGAAAGTTCACATGTTCCAGAAGGCATTTCTGCCAAAAAACAAATTTCGAGGTTTTTTTTCAAGTTTACGTTCAATTGGCTCTCCTGTGAAGTAGTGATGCTTGACATACGCCTAGTTTCCGGAAACGAGTCACCATATATGTATGTTTTATAAAGCCAGCCACATTTAATAGTTAGGCAATTGTTATAGACCTAATTACGTTGACGTTTCCTCACTTTTTATAGACAATTGAGGCAAGGGCTGTTTTCTCATCTCCTAACCCCGCTGCTGCCTCCGCTGTATTGTTCTCAACACCAATCTGCTGGTTAACCTCTCTAGGGTACGTGGGACGGTAGCGTCCCACCTCGTCAACAGCCAGTGAAACTGCAGGGCGCCAAATTCAAAACAAAAGAAATCCCATAATTAAAATTCCTCAAACATACATGTATTTTACACCGTTTTAAAGATACACTTGTTGTAAATCCAGCCACAGTGTCCGATTTCAAAAAGGCTTTACGACGAAAGCAAACGATTATGTTAGGTGAGTGCCTATTCACAGAATAACACAGCCATTTTTCCAGCCAAAGAGAGGATTCACAAAAAGCAGAAATATAGATAAAATGAATCACTAACCTTTGATGATTTTCATCAGATGACACTCATAGGACTTCATGTTACACAATACATGTATGTTTTGTTCGGTAAAGTTCATATTTATATCCAAAAATCTGAGTTTACATTGGCACGTTACGTTCAGAAGTTCCAAAACATCCGGTGATTTTGCAGAGAGCCACATCAATTTACAGAAATACTCATTATAAATGTTGATGAAAATACAAGGGTTATGCATGGAACTTTATATGCACTTCACCTTAATGCAACCGCTGTGTCAGATTTCAAAAAAGCTTTACGGAAAAAGCAAACCATGTAATAATCTGAGGTCGGTGCTCAGAGCTCAATCAAGACAAAAAGATATCCGCCATATTGTGCAGTCAACAGAAGTCAGAAATAACATTATAAACATTCACTTACCTTTGATGATCTTCGTCAGAATGCACTCCCAGGAATCCCAGTTCCACAATAAATGTTTGTTTTGTTCGATAATGTCCATCATTTATGTCCAAATTCCTCCTTGTTGTTCTAGCGTTCAGTACACTTTCCAAACTCACGARMSGCGTGCAAGTCCAGCGGAAAGTACGGACGAAAAGTTTAAAAAGTTATATTACAGTCCGTAGAAACATGACAAACGAAGTATTGAATCAATCTTTAGGATGTTTTAACATAATTCTTCAATKATGTTCCAACCGGAGAATTCCTTTGTCTTCAGAAGTGCGATGAAACAGAGCTCGCTCTCACATGAACGCGCATGGTCAGCTCATGGTAGACCTTACTCAATCCCCTCTCATTCGGCCCCACTTCACAGTAGAAGCATCAGACAAGGCTCTAAAGACTGTTAACATCTAGTGGAAGCCTTAGGAAGTGCAAACTGACCAATATCCCACTGTATCTTCAATAGGGAATGAGTTGAAAAACGACCAACCTCAGATTTCCCACTTCCTGGTTCGATTTTTTTCTCATGTTTTTGCCTGCCATATGAGTTCTGTTATACTCAGACATCATTCAAACAGTTTTATAAACTTCAGAGTGTTTTCTATCCAAATCTAGCTTTCATGGTTGAGTAGCAGGCAGTTTACTGTGGGCACGCTTTTCATCCGGACGTGAAAATACTGCACCCTACCCCAAAGAAGTTAACTTTGCTATTATGCGCACAGCAACATGGTCTAGGGAAAGGCACCAATTCAACAGCGCACTGATGTTTCAGAACCGCGGACAGCGACCGCTATCAAACATGGGAGGAAGCGTGTTTGTTATCAAATAATGTGTTATTAGTGTTGCACCATTGGCCTTAACCATATACAATTTCAGTAGCACATGTCTTAGTGATGGACTGTTCCATCCCCACGGCCTCCAGAATGGATGAGTCCACTCAGACAGTCGGGAATCAGACAGGTGTCTTGTGACATCATGATTTTTTTTTAAATTGCTACTGCTCAACAGCCTTTTGACCAAACAATCGACCAGTCGACTAAATGAGGTCAGCCCTACTTGAATCTCAAGAGAAGACAGGTTTAATATTAAGGGTTATCGTACTCAGAAAATAATCCCGATCATATAGGCCTAGACGATATCCAAAACATCTAACATACTGAATTGATACATTTTCTGTTATTTTATGTCTCGACTAAATTTTACCGCTAGTCAATGCCACAGCTGACTTTACCAATCTGTGAGGTAAAGTCGTTAAAGTATTCAATCATTTAGCTGTGTATTTCGGATGGAATTTACGCATTAGAATGTACCAGAGAATGCCACCAAAATAGAGCTCGTTCTGCATTTTATTTGATCAGTGTTTCTATTGGGTTGATCTTAAAATTGACATCTTGGACATCCCATGCCAAATCTCCATAGATATCTGTGATAGCTTGTAGTTTGGAAACATACTCTCTGGTGTGTAGTAGTTTAACCTCAGTACTGAGTAGAGTAGATGTCCCTGCACTAAGCACTATAAATATCCCTGTTCAGGGCCTTTAGGGCCTGTTGTCCTGGGTCCTCTGTGTTTAGCTCGGTTGTTATTGACACTGACTAAAATAGGCTAACTGATTGCTACCTTCAATCATAGATCAACAATACCATACCAATTTGTGACATAATTCAGACATACATAACCGTGACATACATACTACATAATACTGACATACACTGAGCGTACAAAACATATCTAATATTGAGTTGCACCCCCCCTTTTGCCCTCAGAACAGCCTCAATTCGTCAGAGCGTGGACTCTGAAAGGGGTGAAAAGCGTTCGACAGGGATTCTGGCCCATGTTGACTCCGATGCTTCCCACAGTTGTGACAAGTTGGCTGGATGTCCTTTGGGTGATGGACCTTTCCTGACATACACACAGAAAGCTGTTGAGCGTGAAAAACCCAGCAGCATTGCAGTTCTTCACACACTCAAAACGCTGTGCCTTGCGAGTGGCGCAGCGGTCTAAGGCACTGCATCTCAGTGCAAGAGGCGTCACTACAGTCCCTGGTTCGAATCCAGGCTGTATCACAATCGGCCGTGATTGGGAGTCCCATAGGGCGGCGCGCAATTGGCCCAGCGTCGTCCGGGTTTGGCCGGGGAAGGCCGTCATTGTAAATAAGAATTTGTTCTTAACTGACTTAGTGAAATAAAGGTTCAATAAATAAATACAAAAATACTACCATACCCCGTTCAAAGGCACTGAAGTATTTTGTCACCCATGTCTCAAGGCTTAAAAATGATTCTTTAACCTGTCTCCTCCCCTTCATTAACACTGATTTTAGGTGACATGGAAAGCGCAGCTATTCCTAAAGTTTTGTACACTCATTGTATAATTGCCAGAATGATTGACAATCTCTGTGATGACAAAGTTTCCTCATGTACTTTATCAGCCGTTAGTTTGACACACCTGATCGTGTGCTCCTCCTCCTCCTCGTCTCCTGCAGAAGGTGAGCCCATCGAAGCAATCGCCAAGTTTGACTACGTGGGACGCTCGGCCCGCGAGCTGTCCTTCAAGAAGGGCGCCTCCCTGCTGCTGTACCAGCGGGCATCAGATGACTGGTGGGAGGGACGGCACAACGGCATCGACGGCCTGGTGCCTCACCAGTACATTGTGGTGCAGGACATGTGAGTATGCAGCCCATAGAGACAAACGCACAGCTTCTAGAGCTACTATCACATACAGTGTTTTATGCTCATGTTCTTATTCCATTTCAGATATCAATGGACTGGTATTATCCATCAATCTGGTCACTTGACAATATGTTGAATTAAATCTATTATTTTTCCAAAGACGGTACAATCCAGACAAGCAGTTTTGCACAGGAATTGTTAGTGGGGCAGGATTTGTAGTTGCACAACAGTACGATATATCACCATCCTTGAAGTCTAGACTCCTACTCCCTTACCAATACGTTACACTGTCGATTAGCGACTCTTGCATGCAGTATATGTGTCTACATTCTTGAAGAGGACTCCTCAGTACAGCAGTACAACCGCTCTCCTGCGTAACTGACCAATCAGTTACAAAATGCAGTACAACGTGATTGATTTATTATTGTATTTTCACTCTTAAAACAGAGGAAACCCAACCTCCCTTAATCCCATTTAGGGTCCTTTTTCATAGTGAAAGTGCCGTCACCCGTCCATATTTAATGTTCTCCCTCTGGATTAATCACTGCGCTGTCCCCGTCAAGTCAAGTCCTCCCTGACTTGGTCAAGTCCTCCCTGACACTGACTTTGAGGGGCCTTGGCCAAGGCTCTGGGGCTGTGTAAAGCAGGGCCCTGGGCTGCAGGCTGGGGGCCTCCGTCCGTCTTTCCCAGGTGTCCTCTAGAGGTCCTTAACTACGCCGTCTGTCATCCTCATCCCCCCCCCCCCCTGGAGCACCTCTCCGCCCCGGGAACCGTCCCTCCCCCCCAGCAACAGTCGCTGGCTAATGGGATGGATCTAAATCCTCATTAAGAGGGCGAGATGGACAGAAAAACAGCTGTTTTAAAACTCCCCTCCCTCAGTGCTGTGGGTCCTTTTCCAGCTGTCCCTCTGATGGCTGTTTTCTTAGTTAATGGAACGGCCCAGAGAACTTACTGCCATGTGTCCCGTAACATAGCATAATGTACTAGAGTGGAGCGGGGGGTAGGGGGGCTCTCAGGGCTCCGAGACACACGGCCACATCTAAGGGCCCAGAATAAAGTGATGTCTGGGACATATCTCGCCCTTTCTCAGTCTCTGTTTGGCAGCCAGGGTATCCTCTTTCAGAGCTGCGCTGTGGGGCCAGGGGAACTCTTAGGCACGACTGAGCAAATTTACAGCATGGTGTGTACTGTCTGAGCACTTGGTTGAAATACAGTAAGATGTAGCTTTGCGTATCAGATGGCTGGGCCACGGTCATCCTTCTTGTGATACGTGCACTGCAGCGTGCGTGGTTTATCAGCCAGTCCATTAGTCACCGCTCCACCAGACTCTGTGGCTGGTAAGCAGGTCTGATTGCTGCCACCTGACAGGAACGGGCACCAATTGCAGTGTCTGCAGCTAGCGCTCCGCTCAGTCACACAGGCAGCCCACTGAGATAAACCAGACAGCTGGCACTGGTCAAGCTGCCTGGCAGTCCTGGACACACCATGACTAATGGCATGCTAATAGATGCAGGCCGATGAGTCAACATGAACCTGGAGGAGAGGCTAGTTAGGAATGATTGACTGAGCTCCTTTGTAGATCAGTTTGGTGGAGCATGGCACTTGTAACGCCAGGGTTAAGTCGCTTTGGATGAAAGTGTCTGCCAAATGGGTTTTATTATTATTATTATTATTAACCCAATACACTGTGGTCAAAAGCTTTACACTTCTAAGCTTTTGTTGCATTAAAAAAATATATATATTGTCTTTTTTTTTGTCTTTTGTGTGTGTGTGTTACAGGGACGATCATTTCTCGGACACACTAAGTCAGAAGGCTGACAGTGAGGCCAGCAGCGGTCATGGAGCTGAGGACGAAGGCATGTGTTCAGGCAAAGACACGGGCTCCCCTACAGACACCAGGATCTCTGATGCCTACAGGTGAGTTCCACCACACCTCACCTCTACCTCATGTTCAAAACGTTTTAAAATGTTTTATGCTGCTTGCCCGCCTGCCACACACACACTAGCCTACCGGGGACGGCAACCCTTGTGTGACCCCCAGCACACGTTGACGTCTCACTGTGGTATCCTCTCAAGCATTTAGCTAATGAAAGATGGCCAAGCCAATAACTGCCTGACTGATGGGACAGTCTGTCTGCCAGGGCTCTGGCTCGGACTACCACCAGCACCACCACACCCTCTCCTGACTCCACTGTACTGCCTGTGGGCAACTAGAGTTTAAAAGGCAAAAGTGGCACATAAAATGTAAAAATATAAACTTTCTGTGGAAAGTAAACATTTTGTATGGAGATGAATCTATGAGTTCCAATGAAGGAAAAGACATTCTGCATACCTGCCTTTACCTCTGGTTACGACTGAGGGGGTATTGGAGTAAGTCATTGCATCTAGATCAGAATGACCAGATGCTTCCACACTTCTAAACCTGGGCCCGTGTTCACAAATGGTCTAGGAAAGTAGAGCTTACCTTTTTAGAAAGATATTATGTGGACAGAGGGACCTGATTCTAGATCAGCACTCCTACTGCTCTAAGAGAATGCTTGAATACGGGCCCCGTTTCCCTGTCCTGTCCCGCTCCCACCTACTCTCTCAGCGTAATGGCCAATAGAGTTCTCGTTAATGATGAGTTGTCCCAGTCAGTGGGTCATTTCAGTTTTCAAATGAGTCGGCTTTAGGGAGTATGTTGTAAATACATTAGAAGGTTTTTTTAATAGTGGTGCTTGGTCATTCTCAGAGCAGTCCAGGGCTGATACACACTCACTCTCCTGGTGTATCTTTTTGGCAGGGACTATGTTGGCTTCTGGGAGAGCTCTAGTATTTCGTATTTGTTCTTCCATTCATTGCTGCATTCTAATTTGTGTGGCGGTGTAGGCGACCTTGGACAATCTACCACTGGCATCAGCCCAAATACAAGTTAAGATACTGTTTTATTAAAGGGCTTGCTCACTTGTCTCTCTGCTGGAGAGAATGTTGATGAATCACACTGTGTTTTGTAGTATCTTAGCTATGTGTTCCATTCTGCAGATTCAGAGCCTCAGTCACCTTCTCCAATCATGTTCCATAGTCATTTCCTGTCACTGTCCCCCCCCCCCCCCKCKCCCCCSCCCCACTCCCAATTCCCAATTCCCATGCCGTGTCCAAGTTGTTATCCCCTCTCTCGCTCCTCCTGGCAGCCCTCCATTTTCTCTCGCTCCCCTCTCTCTTTCGCTCTCTCCACTGTTCTATGCAGACATGGCTCGGCACTGTTGAATCATTCATATCTTTGGCTTTATTTAGACATCTACTCCCACTGTTCGCGATCAACAACGAGGCACTCACTAGCTAGTCAAAAGCCCTGAAGTGCCTGGTATGTTGTCAGGCGATTTACATCATTTCTGTTATACAACTGTATTAATTACAGCATAGAATTGTAGTCAGTCAGCCAGACAACATTATTGTATTATCTGGTTTGCGTTTGTATGACATCATCAAAAGCATGGTAAAGAATGCCGTGATGTCAGTGAACCGTTGTCTCTGTATTGTGTTGATAGACAGGAATGCATATCATTTACTCTAGAATCTTGGATGAATAGCTAGTGTATAATATGGTTTAAAAGTACACAATGACTGTCTATGGGTTGTACTGTAGCAGTTATCTTCCTTCCTATAAGCCTGTTCATAGATTAAGTTGTGTGATTTTACTCCCCCCTGCTGGTCATGACGAGTCCCTGCACTTGTTTACCCCCTGCAGTAACACACTCCTCTCCCAACCCCCAGTCAGTCCTCCATACTGTATCAGAACACATCATGGCCCATATTTAGCTCCATGATGAAGGTCCCTCAGGCTCTTAATGGCGGTGGCTGAGACAGTGTTCATTAGGCAGGAATTAGACTGGGACTTGAAACACTCTGAAAAGCCTGGGAGGGATGATTAAGGAATGAATAGCTGCTAGACTCATGAATGACAATTCATGGAGATAAACGTTTTGTCACAACACTGATATGAGACAGGAAGTGCTGTGCAGCTAGCCTGGTCCCACATCTGTTTTGTGCTGTCTTGCCAACTACTATGGTCTTGTAACGATACCAGTTTGGATACTACAGCAAGCCAACCTGCAGTGTTTAGTGCTGATCAGGTTGTGTGATGTAACATTATGACTCACACACACACTTGGCTGTCTCCTGCTAGGCTGGCTGGGTGTTATAAATATGCAGATCAGAGCAGTGTCTTTTTAGAGCCCCGGTAGAAATGACGTGTGTGTGTGTGCGTGCGCATGTGTGTGTATATCTATGTTCAGGAGGGTGTGTTGAGACAGACAGGTTCAGATGGAGGACAGCTCTAATGCTGAGCCAGCTGTACCTTCTCCCAGGCAGGGGGCCTGCTGTGGCTGGAGGTGCTGATAAAGACCCAGCCTGCAGGCCTCTCAGTGTTGCAGCGTGAGCCCTGCCAGCCCTCACTATACCTGGGCTCTGAACAAGCTACTAGGAGCACTTTGGGACTACCATATAGGTTTACATCTGAACACTAAATTCAGACAGAATGCTTCAACAACTCTGCCTGGTGTCTCGATCCACATAGTGACAAAGAATCTGTGAGGGACTGTAGCTACATTACCACGGCCCGTCTGCAAGACAAAGCAACATTTATAACGTATAACGCCATAGACCTGCCTAGTTTAAATAAAGGTTAAATAAAATAACCTGACCTCTGTGTCTTTGCACCACCCCTCCCACGGCAGGCACAGAAAGAGGACGGAGCCCCCATCGCGCCGCCCCCCTGTCCGCCCCAGTGACGTCCACTGCATAGTACACTCCCAACAGATCCACGGGGGCCAGGGTCACACCCCTGAGATGGGTTCCCCGGTGCTGGGTCACTCCTTCAGCCCCCGGGATCTGCTGCGGAGCCGCAACCACGGCCAGCTGCCCATGGACAGTCCAGAGCGCCGGCGGCGCACCGGCCACGGCAGCCTGACCAACATCAGCCGCCACGAGTCGCTGAAGAAGATGGAGAGCCCGCCCATCCGACGCTCCACGAGTTCTGGCCAGTACACGGCCGTGTTCCAGGAGCCCCACCCACACCCGCACGGCGGCGGCAAGCCCCTGGACCCGGAGACCATCGCACAGGTCAGCATCAGCAACGAGGGACGAGCACAGCTCACTCCAGCACCACAGCCCTGCACCGCCCTGTAAACCTAGTCAGTGCTAATTCTGTATTCTGCTCCTGAACACCTCTGTCACATCACTCCCAAACACATTCACATTGACAATCTAGTTGTCTTGTTATCAAGACGCTCCTATACAGAGTGACTTACAATAAGTGACGTCAACAAATGTAGGTGAGACGAGACAACCACATGTCACCATCATTGCAAGTAAAACTTTCTTTAAAGAATTTCTGCTAGCAGCAACCCCAGCGCTAGTAAGAATATCACAAAAAAATATGTGTTTTTGTTGCTTCATATAGCTTCTGGGACATTGACGTTGAGTTAAATCGCTTTTGAGACCCGAGTATCTATTTTTGTAATGTTCCACACCGTCACACAAGCTGTTAATTTGGTCCGAGTGCCGCGTGTCAGAACAGAAAATAGAAAGTCATTATTTCAAAGCGGCATCAGTGTCTGCATGGTAATACTTTGTGTCGTTACAGGCCACAATTACCTTATCAGAGCTCTGATAACAATGCGATGCGTCTTGGCGGTAGCAGTGTGAAGAGACTTCTAATTAGGAAGCTGATGGTCAAAAAGAGGATGATGTCTCTCTCCATTGGGTTGTCTGTCTCTGTCTAGTAGGGAGATGCTCTGATGAATGTCTTGTCATCTCTGCATCTTGTCTTTGGTATTCGAAGTCGGGCACATGCCCAGGGATTTCAGTCTCAAGCAGCACTTTTGGCCTGACTGAGCTCGCATTCATGCATGGGCTCCCGAGTGGCGCAGCGGTTTAAGGCACTGCATCTCAGTGCAAGAGGCGTCACTACAGTCCCTGTTTCGGATCCAGGCTGTATCACATCCGGCTGTGATTGGGAGTCCCATAGGGATGTCACTGTTTTTTTATTAACTTCTGTCTTTTTTCTCTCTTTTCCCTCTCTGTTTACCTACCGCTCGCTCTCTCTCCCTGCAGGACATAGAGGAGACGATGAACACGGCGCTGAACGAGCTGCGGGAGCTGGAGAGGCAGAGTTCGGCCAAGCACGCCCCCGACGTGGTGCTGGACACCCTGGAGCAGAGGCAGTCGACCGTGGGCCCCACCCCAGCTAGTTCCAGCGAGTCCCTCAGCCCCCTCCACAACATCCTGCTGAGGGCCCAGACCGGCGAGGCCGGGGGGGCGCCTATGCGCCGCAGCACCAGCTCCTCCAGCGATACCATGAGCACCTTCAAGCCGGTGGTGATGCCCCGCATGGGGGTGCAGCTCAAGCCACCTGCCCTGAGGCCTAAGCCCCTGGTGCTGCCCAAGACGGGCCCGGCCCACCTCCCCGCCGCACCCCCTCCCCAGGACCCCCTGGACAAGTCGTGCACCATGTGAACGCTGAACTCTGGGATGGGAGCAGAGGCCAATGGGACAATGGGAGAAGGGCTCTGATTCTAGATACAGTAGCAACATGTTATCGATGTCTATAGATTCTAATAATAATTATAACATTGTGAGGACAGTAGAAGAACAGTCCATTGCCTGGACATTGATTAAAGAGATCTGAGACATTCAAGTAAACAAGGATACTGTAGTTTGCTTTGTGAGATGGATTTGTTTTCTTGCAGTGTCTAGAAGTTAACCAGTGTCAAGTAAGTTAACCACATTTATTGACAATGACAACATAGGGATATTCTCGGGTCTGCTAAACAGACTGAACTACCACAAGGAAAAGGGCATGTTTCAGTGTGAATATTTTCAACAGACAAATAGTTTGTCATGATCATATAGAAAATACTGTAGAATCTGCTGAAATGCCTAGCATCGCTAGATAAGTCAACTTTTTCTTCTTGATCATTACTATATACAGTAACAAATCACAAAGGCTTTCTTCGAGGTTACAGAAACAAGAGAACTACAAAAGAATGAACGCTAAAGAAACAGTGGTGCCACGTTTTGTTTCCTACTCCGCCAGGGGAACTATGGGAAATGTAGTCCGTGTCAGCTGAGCCCGACTGGAGTTCGCTTCTCACTTAGATGTAAAACGCTTAGGTTTAGAGTACTGATCGTAAGGCCTTACTGCCACTCAGAAATATAAGCTGTCAATAGTGTTCAGACCACCAATCGAAAGCTGCTGGTAGTATGGGTGTAGCTAACTAATGTTTATAGCTGAGATTGAAACAGAGACTGAAGCAGGGAGTGGAAGAGTCCAGATATGTGTGTGATCATAAGGGTACACTCATATATATGAGTTATGAAACATTGTACAAGATTGCCTACATGTTGATTTCACATGGCTTTATTTTAACACAGCAGCATCGTTCTAAACAAAGTCTGGAGGGAGACGAGGATACAACCACTATGTGAAATATTACCCGCTATGGAAATTCTGTGAAAATTGTTATATACTCTTAAAGACCTGTGTCGAACCTTCGTTGGCCTTCTGTCTTTAGAATCAAGGGGCCGGTTGAGAATGGTTTGCTGTACTGTAGACGCCCCACAATGCATATGACCAATGGTATACACAACACACGAGCTTGTTTTACTGTACACACAATGCCTGGCTTTCTCTGTCCAAATGAATCATAGTTTTAGAGCATGGATGTTACTCTCTCTTTCTCTGCTTGTGCAAGACTCTAGAAACATGTGGAAAGACTCACGGCAGTCAACTCTCCCAACGACGGAGTGCTGCCAGTAGCCATGGACTAACTGACTGTTACTGTAAAATACTACCTTGTTCATCATACTGCTTCTTGTGTTTCTTGTCAATGTTAGTGTGTGAGGAGCTTTCTATCCCAATAGCCCCCCCTCTGACCATGTAGGCTAATCCTTGTGTTGTGGATAGGGAGATGGGCTGGTCCATTACTCTGTGGGAGAGATGTGACTGATGTTTAGATTCTCCATCAGGAATCTGTCATTACATGTAGGCGATAAACCCCCTCTTGAATGATTGATTTGGTCCTGGGGAATACATACTCGCATGTTCACTGAAGACCATGTCACATGATGTGGGTGTATGTGACAACTGACCACCAAGGGAACTGGCCTACTCATACTGGAACTGTATGTCCCCCTGTTTTCCAATTCTGTGACCGTGCCCTCTAGAAGTCTGTCTGTGTAGCTGAAGAAAGAAGACTGATAGGTGCATGTGTGGGGAAGCTTGCATCTGGTTAAAGAGCAAGGACAAAAAAAAACAGTCTCAAATTTGCAATAAGCAATGTTTTCCTTGAAATACAAACTGCAACAGGTTTATTTTTGTCTGTTGCAAAACATTTATGTATATTAAAAGTGAATATGATCTGAATTCTGGATTACAACCCTTTTTTCTGAATTCTGTAATGTTCATTTGTTTAAGATTTTAGTTTTGTTAGAATTGAATAGGATTTTTTGAACAAAGGATGTAGAAATTCAAAAGTCCAATGCAGAGTCTTGAAAGTTGCAGGTGTCCTACCCAAACCCGGATCGTATTCATTCGACACCAAATGGAAGAAAACTGACAAACGGAGGGAGTACCAAGAAGAAACACTCATTTAGTTTTCCGTTTTGCTACAGTGTCTCCTAATGAACATGAGCCTGTTGTATTCTGTGTTTTCTCTCTATGCCAATCATACACAGTTAGCAGTAGCGTCCTGCCTGTTGACTAACTTTGTGTCCTTGTACATCTGTAGTATGTACACGTGAAAGTGCCTTTGAAAATGTTTTAGAGGAACTTGAACTATGTTCTGTACTGTTGCGTTCTCATTTCAGACCCTGTGTTATGAGCAGTAGGAAGCAAGATGAATGAATTAATAATGATGATGCCATTTTAGAAAAAGTTATTAATTAATGAATAATAAAGATACTGCTTATACATTGTGACAATGCACTTTTATGTATAGAACTGTATATTTGGCATGAAATATCTTAACTTTTAGAGCTATTTGAGGGTTGTTCCTCAAAGGTTTTTCTTTCTAATAAAGGCAATTGTTCAGTCTGAAGTGGTCTTGTCCTCTTGTAATAAAATTAGCACTGCGCATGTTGTCAGCAGCACTATAAACCTCTGGTCATTGTGTTAAAGGATATACTTCACTATTTACAACTATACAACTAATTATATCTTACTCTGAAGAAAACGGGTGCAGTTGAAGTCGGAAGTTTACATACACTTAGAATACTTAGTCATTAAAACTAGTTTTTCAACCAATCCACACATTTCTTGTTAACAAGCTATAGTTTTGGCAAGTCGGTTAGGACATCTACTGTGTGCATGACACAAGTGATTTTTCCAAAAATTGTTTACAGACAAATTATTTAACTTATAATTCACTGTATCACAATTCCAGTGGGTCAGAAGTTTACATACACTAAGTTGACTGTGCCTTTAAACAGCTTGGAAAATTCCAGATAATGTCATGGCTTTAGAAACTTCTGATAGGCTAATTGACATAATTTGAGTCAATTGGAGGTGTACCTGTGGATGTATTTCAAGGCCTACCTTCAAACTCTGTGCCTCTGCTTGACATCATGGGAAAAGAAATCAGCCAAGACCTCAGAAAAAGTCTGGTTCATCCTTAGGAACAATTTCCAAACACCTGAAGGTACCATGTTCATCTATACAAACAATAGTACGCAAGTATAAACACCATGGGAACACGCAGCTGTCATACCGCTCAGGAAGGAGACGCGTTCTTTCTCCTAGAGATGAACGTACTTTGGTGCGAAAAGTGCCAATCAATCCCAGAACAACAACAAAGGACCTTGTGAAGATGCTGGAGGAAACAGGTACAAAACTATCTATATTTACAGTAAAACAAGTCCTATATTGACATAACCTGAAAGGCCGGTCAACAAGGAAGAAGTCACTGCTCCAAAACTGCCATAAAAATGCCAGATTGCGGTTTGCAACTGCACATGGGGAAAAAGTTGTACTTTTTGGAGAAATGTCCTCTGGTCTGATGAAACAAAAATAGATCTGTTTGGCCATAATGACCATCGTTATGTTTGGAGGAGAAAGGGGGAGGCTGGCAAGCCGAAGAACACCATCCCAGCAGTGAAGCACGGGGTTGTCAGCATCATGTTGTGGGGGTGCATTGCTGCAGGAGGGACTGGTGCACTTCACAAAATAGATGGCATCATGAGGCAGGAAAATTATGTGGATATATTGAAGCAACATCTCAAGACATCAGTCAGGAAGTTAAAGCTTGGTCACAAATGTGTCTTCCAAATGGACAATGACCCCAAGCATACTTCCAAAGTTGTGGCAAAATGGCTTAAGGACAACAAAGTCAAGGTATTGGAGTGGCAGCACAAAGCCTTGACCTCAATCCTATAGAAAATGTGTGGGCAGAACTGAAAAAGTGTGTGCAAGCAAGGAGGCCTACAAACATGACTCAGTTACACCAGCTCTGTCAGGAGGAATGGGCAAAAATTCACCCAACTTATTGTGGGAAGCTTGTGGAAGGCCACCGGAAACGTTTGAACCAAGTTTAACAATTTAAAGGCAATGCTACCAAATACTAATTGAGTGTATGTAAACTTCGGACCCACTGGGAATGTGATGAAAGAAATAAAAGCTGAAATAAATCATTCTCTCTACTATTATACTGACATTTCACATTCTTAAAATAAAGTGGTGATCCTAACTGGGAATTTTTACTAGGATTAAATGTTAGGAATTGTGAAACTGAGTTTAAATGTATTTGCATAAGGTGTATGTAAACTTCCGACTTCAACTGTATAAGACCTAAACTGATATGTTTGAAAGTCCATAAGAATAAACCGCACCATTCAATTCACACAAATTAAGGGGTTACATATAGTAAATGCCATTGAGTTCCTTATTCTCTAGCGGCTAGCCCATATTTAAGTCTGACGTAGAGTTAGTGCTGCTGCATATGGTGCCTTCAGAAAGTGTTCATGCCCCTTGACTTATTCCATTTTTCTGTATTACAGCTTGAATTCAAAATGGATTAAATATGTATTTTTTTCTCCACCACCTACACACGATACCCCATATTGACAAAGTGAAAACATGTTTTTACAAATGTTTAGTAATTTATTAGAGATTTCTCATTTACATAAGTATTCACACCCCTGAGTCAATACTTTGTAGAAGCAACTTGACAGGTAACAAAAGTTGCCTGCGAGTTCTATTGTTCATTGCTATACTGTAATGCCATCGTGTGACCATTAGGTATTATTACATGAATTTATGTATTTCATGTTTTACATAACACAGTGGAATAAAAAGCAGAGGTTATGCAAAATCCTATGTTGGTCATATAAACAGAGGACCTGGTGGTGTGAATTTTCAACAACTACCAAATTGTCCATGTTGAAAGCAGCACTAGCTTCCACAGCCACAGTCATAAACCCCGACCATTTCTACTTTAAATGTTAAACCTAACCTTAACCTCACTGCTAACCTTGTGCCTAACCAAAAATACAAAATTATATATTTTTTCATGAATTTTTACAATATTATAGAACCTTTTCACGTTATGGCTGTGAAATCTAGTGGAACCCGGTTTAAAGGGCACGACTCGAGCTTTGACTTTCAGTTTCGTTTCTCCGGAAGTGTGACTGACGACCAATTGCAAATTGGGTGAGGTTCATAAAATATAATTTCTCCGACCGAAACACGATGTCGTCTGTCGTGTCTCAATATGTAACAAAAATTCTGTGTGGAAATCAAGGATGCTTGGACTTCAAGCAGCTTGACCAGATCGTTGGTCAAAAGTTCACTGTTGCAGATGAGGTCCTACTTGGAATACTTTGTGACAGAGGAAAATATGCCATCAGTAAAGGCGAAGGAAAGGCCTCGCGTCTCGCTATGAGCCAGAACAGTGTTATTGTTGCAAAGACTTCACTGCGAGTCTGTCAAAGCCCTCCTGGCGATTGTCTTCATTGCGAGAACTTACACCTGTGCAGATACTTTGTATGCGGTAACTGCAGGTTCGGGTAGGTGTCATGTTCTGTCAGACTATATAAACATGATTTGTTTTATCTCATAGTGGAACTACAGATGTTTCATATCATAGGTAAATATTCTGAGGTAAAATTAGTTTCATATTGGATATTCGGTTCTCTCCTCAATAGCAATTGAACAAGGCATGCTATGGCTATACAACTGGTATATTTTGAATCGGGTGAATGGAGAACAATCCGCTACTTTTATTTATAATAACAAAGATTGAATAGTTCTTAAACAAATCATGTCATGACTATGAAAATGATATCTGAATCAAGGGAAGATGGAGAACAATCCATGTATTTTTTTAAAAAGTAAATTGAAATCCAGAAAAATCTTCAATAGCTCTTAGATTTCAATCTTCTATAGCTCTTAAACAAAGCGTGCAGTGACTATGAAAATTATGTATTCTGAATCAAGGGAGATGGAGGCCCCCCGCCCAAAAAAGGTATGGATTTTTCTCCATCTTCCCATGATCCAGAATATATAATTTTCATAGTCACGGCACGATTTGTTTAAGAGCTATTGACAGAGAGAACTGAATATCCAATATTTAGTAATGTTGATAATTCGGGTGTAGAATCTGCTATTGTTACACTTTGACCACAAACACACCTGTTGAAACTGGCCCTGTGACTCATTCATTTGATATCTCATGCAATGAGTATTGGATATCATAAGCTTTGATTGGACTAGTTAGTGAATAGATATAGTAGCTAACAACAACATATTTTTGCTGAGGAGCCAACAGCATTGTTGACCTGACTAATGCTTGAAAGTTAGTCATGTGACTCTTTTGTTGTCTTGGTTTAAGTTGCTCATCTTTTGTCAATGTACTTACATTGTTTGCATTTCTCTTTAAACTCTAGGAACAAGTGCAAAAATGCCCACAGTCTAGATTCCACACACAACACAGCTCTTATAAGGAGTGTGGGTCACCATGATCTGGGGGAGGCAGAGCTGTTTCCACTACTGCTGCAGAACGACCCCTACCTGATGCCTGAGGTGGGTGGCTCCCAAAATTACCTCTACCAATTAGTGGATCTAAACAGATTGGATAGGTTACTGGGAAGGTTAGCAATAAGGTAATACTGTAAGGTCACCTCCTTACTCTGTAATAGCTGGAATTTCTGCCATACTGTTTATTAAAACTTCTTAAGTATAGGGGGCAGTATTTTCGTTTTTGGCTAAAAAACGTACCCATTTGAAACTGCCTATTTCTCAGCCCCTGAAACTAGAATATGCATATAATTGTCAGATTAGGATAGAAAACACTCTAAAGTTTCCAAAACGGTCAAAATATTGTCTGTGAGTTTAACAGAACTGATATTGCAGGCGAAAACCTGAGGAAAATCCAATCAGGAAGTGCCTCTTTTTTTGAAACCTCTCTGTTCTTATGCATGCCTATCATCAATTTAAAGGGATATCAACCAGATTCCTTTTTCTATGGCTTCCCTAAGGTGTCAACAGTCTTTAGACATAGTTTCAGGCTTTTATTGAGCGAGAACGATCACATTGCGTAAGTGGATAGGTGGGGGCTCTCAGAGTGAGTTTTGCGCAACAGAGAAAGGCGGCCATTGTTTCTCCCGGTCCTATTGAAAAACCAACACTCCCGGTTGATATATTATCGAATATATATTTGAAAAACAACCTGAGGATTGATTATAAAAAAAACGTTTGACATGTTTCTGTGGACATTATGGATATTATTTGGAATTTTCGTCTGCGTTGTCGTCACCTCTCTTTCCTGTGGATTTCTGAGGATAACGCGCCAAACGAACGGAGGTATTTGGATATAAAAATTATATTTATGGAACAAAAGGAACATTTGTTATCTAACTGGGAGTCTCGTGAGTGAAAACATCCGAAGATCATCAAAGGTAAACGATTCATTTGATTGCTTTTCTGATTTTTGTGACCAAGTTACCTGATGCTAAGTGTACTTAATGTTTTGTCGAGCGATCGATAAACCTACACAAACGCTTGTATTGCTTTCGCTGTAAAGCATAATTTCAAAATCTGAGACGACAGGTGGATTAACAAAAGGCTAAGCTGTGTTTTGCAATATTGCACTTGTGATTTCATGAATATGAATACTTTTTAGTAATATTATTTGACTGTGGTGCTATGCTATTCAGCGTTGCTGATGACAATTATCCCGATACCGGGATGGGTAGATCAGAAAGGTTAAAGGTCAACTGGCCCTTAGGCCATTTAAAACCAGAGAAGTTGATTCTATGTGGCATCGATATGAGTAAAACATTAATTATAGTGTCAAAATTCTGAGTTCATCGCGTGGGTATGGACTAGTCACGTGCCCACTTTTACCAATGATGCCCCCAGCTGCCATGTGGACATTTTGTTGTCAAGTCTGCATATGAGTGCAATGCACGCACATTTCGCTCTGCAAATAGGAGTGAAAATGGGCTTCCATAAAGCTGATGCCAACTTCCATGCATTTCAACAATATTGCCAGATGGCCAGGAATGGATTACAAATGACAGTCATTTCTGATGCCTATCAACTGTCAAACCACTGATGTTGGTGAGTATATTAGCTAAGTAAATCGCTGTTATTAGCTAGTATCTACTTTTGGTTATACATTATTTGATCATGCTAGCGAGCCAGCTTAGCTATGATACCACAGATGAAATGGGAATGATACTGTAGCTAGCTAAATACACCAAGCTAACGTGTAATGTGATGTAGCATGTCACAGGAAGATGTGCATAGCTCATGCTAGCTAGCTATCTTGTTAACAACACCTAACTGTAGGCCATTGGCATTCAGGGTCAATACAGGGCCAATACAGGGCAGGCACTTGGAGGCTAGCTAATCATAGGATGTAGCCAGCTTGCTTTCAATAATATTTCAACTTGAACTGGCTAGCTAACATTAACTAACGTTAGCTAGCTAGCCAACTCATTTCAACTCAGGCAAAGTTACAGTATGATAACTAACCTGAATTTGCTAGCATTCGGGTGCTTCGTCTGCTAACCGAAAACAACATGCCTGCTCTCATAAACGTTTATCATGTAAAAATAAATGACGGATGGTACTTGTCTACGACAAATATAGCTATGGCTCTGGCAGCAAATAGCAAAATGTATCAGCAAGCATCAATTCTGTAGTTGCAGGCCCTCTATTAGCATATACAGTACCTGTCAAAAGTTTGGACACACCTACTAATTCAAGAGTTTTTCTTTATTTTTACTATTTTCTACATTGTAGAATAACAGTGAAGACATCACAACTATGAAATAACACACATGGAATAATGTAGTAACCAAAAAATTGTAGCCACCCTTTGCCTTGATGACAGCTTTCCACACTCTTGGCATTCTCTCAACCAGCTTCACCTGGAATGCTTTTCCAACAGTCTTGAAGGAGTTCCCACATATGCTAGGCACTTGTTGGCTGCTTTTCCTTCACTCTGCGGTCCAACTCATTCTAAACCATCTCAATTGGGTTGAGATTGGGTGATTGTGGAGGCCATGTCATCTGAAGCAGAACTCCATCACTCTCCTTCTTGGTCAAATAGTCCTTACACAGCCTGGAGGTGTGTTGGGTCATAGTCCTGTTGAAAAACAAGTGATAGTCCCACTAAGCGCAAACCAGGTGGGATGGCCGTATTGCTGCAGAATGCTGTGGTAGCCATGCTGGTTAAGTGTGCCTTGAATTTAAATAAATCACAGACAGTGTCGCCAGCAAAGCACCATCACACCTCCTCCTCCATGTTTCCACGGTGGGAACCACACATGCAGAGATCATCCATTCACCTACTCTGCGTCACAAAGACACAGCGGTTGGAACCCAAAATCTCAAATTTGGACTCATCAGACCAAAGGACAGATTTCCACCGGTCTAATATCCATTGCTCGTGTTTCTTGGCCCAAGCAAGTCTCTTCTTATTGGTGTCCTTTAGTAGTGGTTTCTTTGCAGCATTTCGACCACAAAGGCCTGATTCACGAAGTCTCCTCTGAACAGTTGATGGTGTGTCTGTTACTTGAACTCTGTGAAGCATTTATTTGGGCTGCAATCTGAGATGCAACTCTAATGAACTTATCCTCTGCAGCAGAGGTACCTCTGGGTCTTCTTTTCCTGTGGCGGTCCTCATGAGAGCCAGTTTCATCATAGCGCTTGATGGTTTTTGCGACTGCACTTGAAGAAACTTTTAAAGTTCTTGAAATTTCAGGGATTGACTGACCTTCATGTCATAAAGTAATGATGGACTGTCGTTTTTGTGCTTATTTTAGCTGTTCTTGCTATAATATGGACTTGGTCAATTACCAAATAGGGCTATCTTCTGTATACCGAACACTACCTTGTCACAACACAACTGATTGGCTCAAACGCGTTAAGAAGAAAAGACAAATATTTACTTTTAACAAGGCACACCTGTTAATTGAAATGCATTCCAGGTGATTACCTCATGATGCTGGTTGAGATAATGCCAAGAGGGTGCAAAGCTGTGAAGGCAAAGGGTGTAAATGTAAAAAATATATTGATGTTTAACACTTTTTTTTTGGTTACTACACAATTCCATATTTGTTATTTCATTGTTTTGATGTCTTCACTATTATTCTACAATGTAAAAAAAATAAAGAAAAACCCTGGAATGAGTAGGTGTGTCCAAACTTTGACTGGTACTGTACATTACTTCCAAACTAGATTTATTTTCTCACTATATGTTTGAGTGATGATATTTAATTCACAGGCCACATACAAAACCTGGTGGATTTGTTGTTCAGCAGCATCGTGGTCCGTCCTGGAATTCACCTAAACACCATTGATAATGTAATCAGTGCTGTGTGTCTTGTATGTTGTCCACTTCCACTGTGCCAATGGACTACTATTGGGCAATGCCCCCCCCCCCACCAAAGAAATTCCGCACTAAGCAAATTTCAGGTCTGCTGAGCACAAACTTGACTGTTGTGCGCGTTTACTGTGAACACTGAGGCGGTATCCTCTTTTTAAGTTACAGTTTTAACATTGGCCAAGTAGTCTACTGTGGCAATTTGATCATAATGTAGACCTACCAGAGTGGCCTACCTGTCACGTTCCTGACCTTATTTTTCCTTTGTTTAACTTTGTTTAGTTGATCAGGACGTGAGCTGGGTGGGTAGTCTATGTTTTGTGTTTCTATGTTGGGGTTAATGTGTTGCCTGATATGGTTCTCAATTAGAGGCAGGTGTTTGACGTTTCCTCTGATTGAGAACCATATTAAGGTAGGGTGTTCTCACTGTTTTTTTGTGGGTGGTTGTCTCCTGTGTCTGTATGTTCGTACCACACGGGACTGTATCGTTTGTTTGTAGTCTATACCTGTTCGTGCGTTCTTCGTTATATGTAAGTTCTSAAMTCCAGGTCTGTCTACATCGTTTATTTGTTTTGTATTTCTCTAGTGTTATTCGTGTTTCGTCYTTTTCATTTAATAAATTATGTCTACCTTCAACGCTGCGCTTTGGTCCAATCCCTACTCCTCCTCTTCAGACGAAGAGGAGGAGAACGACCGTTACACTACCATCAGAAACAATGGAGAAAATGCATCCCGTAACATTTTAACATGGAAATAGCTGTTCTATCATTCAGCCTACAGTAGCAACCAATGTGTGGTATTCAATGTAGAGACCTTTGGGAAAAAAACATGCAGGCTTGACATTAACCTGCTTATCCACTTGTCTTTCAGACAAGGACATGACTGAAAATGTTGTTTGATGCAAGAAACCACTTTTAAAATAAAGATCATTATTATTCCGATACCATTATTGCAGAGAATCAGAGAAATTATGCTACGTTCTGCATGTTGGCTACTAAGCATTCAAAAAGTCTCAAAATTCAACACTGCCCATTTTAAGACATAAAAAAAGCTCTTTACCTGACTGGCTTTTCAAAGATGGCTAGAAATGCACACATTTTGTGCTCTTGTAGGAAGCAATCACCCCCATTATTGACTAGAAATTAGCTATAACTGGGCTAATAACTCACCTACTATTTTAGAATATGAAAAAATGTGCACTTGGCTACATGCAGCTCTCGCTTTCGTCTCAAAACAAGCGCATCTACTCACCACCGCTCATGCTGTAGCCTAAACACAGTCCAGTTTAAAGTGAATGGCACAGATCCATATATGGGTGGGGCTAAAGCTTAAGAGGGTGTGAACGTTGCTGAATGGGTGAGAAAGAAGAGCTCTCCAGTAGGTGTAACAAAACATTCATTCAAAGGCCATTTTCTCAAAAGTGAGGTTACAAGTTTATCAACTTTCAAAGACAAAATTATTTTCCCATTGTTCCTCAACTGTAGTGTGTGTGATCCAATGTAAAAAAAATAAAATAAAACACAATTTCAAATTTTGACAGAATTGAGCCGGTCGGTCACATATGTTAGCATATCATGCCTACATTTGCTAATCTTGCCAATATTTTTATTTTTTAAGTAGTTGGACTATATCAGTGGGTTTTGTGTTGAATGAGACATCTGATTCAATGAATGATGTAGTTTTTTTGTTTAAAATTTAATTTTATGGCTTTACTATTATTCATTATATAATTGTACATTATTTCATAGTACAGTTTTTTTGTCTTTTTGTTCAGTGTAGTCACATGATTTCTCAATTTACAGTACACGCTCTCCGTAGCCGATGTTAGCAAGACTTTTAAACAGGTCAACATTCACAAGGCCGCAGGGCCAGACGGATTACTAGGACGTGTACTCGGAGCATGCGCAGACCAACTGGCATGTCTTCACTGATATTTTCAACCTCTCCCTGATCGAGTCTGTAATACCTGCATGTTTCAAGCAGACCACCATAGTCCATGTGCCCAAGAAAGCAAAGGTAACCAACCAAAATGAGTACCGCCGCATAGCACTCACGTCAGTAGCCATGAAGTGCTTTGAAAGGCTGGTCATGGCTCACATCAACACCATTATCCCAGGAACCCTAGACCCACTCCAATTTGTATACCACCCCAACAGGTACACAGATGATGCAATCCCAATCACACTCCCTTTCTCAGCTGGACAAAAGGAACACCTATCTGAGAATGCTGTTCATTGACTACAGCTCAACGTTCAACACCATAGTGCCCACAAAGCTCATCACTAAACTAAGGACCCTGAGAATAAACACCTCCCTCTGCCACTGTATCCTGGACTTCCTGACGGGCCGCCCCCAGGTGGTAAGGTGAGGTAACAACACATCCACCACGCTGATCCTCAACACGAGGGCCCCTCAGGGGTGCATGCTTAATCCCCTCCTGTACTCCCTGTTCACCCACAACTGTGTGGCCAAGCACGACTCCAACATCAAGTTTGCTGACGACACAACGGTGGTAGGCCTGATCACCGACAACGATGAGACAGCCTATAGGGAGGAGATCAGAGACCTGACAGTGTGGTGCCAGAACAACAACCTCTCCCTCAACATGAGCAAGACAAAGGAGATGATCGTGGACTACAGGAAAAAGAGGTCCTAGCACACCCCCATTCACATCGACGGGGGTGTAGTGGAGCGAGTAGAGAGTTTCAAGTTCCTTGGTGTCCACATCACCAACAAACTATCATGGTCCAAACACAACAAGGCAGTTGTGAAGAGGGCACGACAATGCCTTTTCCCCCTCAGGAAACTGAAAAGATTTGACATGGTTCCCCAGATCCTCAAAGTTCTACAGCTGCACCATCGAGAGCATCCTGACCGGTTGCATCACCGCCTGGTATGGCAACTGCTCGGCATCTGACCATAAGGCGCTACAGAGGGTAGTGCGTACAGCCCAGTACATCACTGGGGCCAAGCTTCCTGCCATCCAGGACCTACATTTGTATACTAGGCAGTGTCAGAGGAAGGCCCAAAAAATTGTCAGACTCCAGTCACCCAAGTCCAAGACTGTTCTCTCTGCTACTGCACGGCAAGCGATACCAGAGCGCCAAGTCTAGGTCCAAAAGGCTCCTTAAAACTTCTTATGGCTGCAATCCCGGTAACGGGATCGATATGACAACAGCCAGTGAAAGTGCAGGGCGCCAAATTCAAACAGAAATCTCATAATTAAAATTCCTCAAACATACATGTGTTTTATACCATTTTAAAGGTAATCTTGTTAATCCCACCAAGTGTCCGATTTCAAATAGGCTTTTCAGTAAAAGCACCACAAACGATTTATGTTAAGTCACCACCAACTCAAAGAAAAATTCAGCCATTTTCCAGCCAAAGAGAGGAGTCACAAATGGCACAAATAGAGATTTTACATTTTTAGTCATTTAGCAGACGCTCTTATCCAGAGCGACTTACAGTAGAGTGCATACATTTTATTACATTTTTACATACTGAGACAAGGATATCCCTACCGGCCAAACCCTCCCTACCGGCCAAACCCTCCCTAACCCGGACGACGCTATGCCAATTGTGCGTCGCCCCACGGATCTCCCGGTTGCGGCCGGCTGCGACAGAGCCTGGGCGCGAACCCAGAGACTCTGGTGGCGCAGCTAGCACTGCGATGAGATAAAATGAATCACTAACCTTTTGATGATCTTCATCAGATGACACTCATAGGACTTCATATTACACAATACATATATGTCTTGTTCGATTAAGTTCATATTTATATCCAAAAACCTCCGTTTACATTGGCGCCATGTTCAGAAATGCCTCCAAAATATCCGGAGAAATTGCAGAGAGCCACGTCAAATAACATAAATACTCATCATAAACTTTGATGAAAGATGCATGTTTTCCATAGAATTAAAGATACACTTGTTCTTAATGCAACCGCTGTGTCAGATTTCAAAAAAGGTTTACGGCAAAACACAATATTCAATCATCTGAAAACAGCGTTCAGCCACAAAAGCAAGCCATACAGTTACCCGCCCAAATTGTGCAGTCAACAAAACTCATAAAAAGCATTATAAATCTTCACTTACCTTTGCTGATCTTCGTCGGAATGCACTCCCAGGACTCCCACTTCCACAAGAAATGTAATTTTTTTTCGGTAATGTCCATCATCTATGTCCATAATAGCTATTTTTGTCGCGTGTTTGGTAAACAAATCCAACGTCAGGAAAGCGCGTTCACTAAAACCTGACGAAATGTCCAAAAGTTCCGTAACAGTCCGTAGAAACATGTCAAACGATGTATTGAATCAATCTTTAGAATGTTTTTAACATAAATCTTGAATAACGTTCCAACCGGAGAATTACATTGACTTCAGATGAGCGATGGATCGGAGCTCCCTCTTATGTGAACGCGCATGGTGAAAAAATGGTCACCTCATGGCAGTGGTGACTCATTCCTGTCTCCTTCGGCCCCCCTTCACAGTAGAGTCATCAGACAAAGTTCTATTGACTGTTGACATCTAGTGGAAGCCGTAGGAAGTGAAAACTCATCCATATCTCGCTGTAATTTCAATGGGAGCTTGGTTGAAAAGCTACCAGCCTCAGAAAAAAATCCAAACAGGAAGTGGAACTTCTCAGGTTTTTGCCTGCCATATGAGTTCTGTTATACTCACAGACATAATTCAAACAGTTTTAGAAACTTCAGAGTGTTTTCTATCCAATACTAATAATAATATGCATATATTAGCAACTATGACTGAGTAGCAGGCCATTTACTCTGGGCACCTCTGTGCACCTTTCATCCAAGCTACTCAATACTGCCCCTGCAGCCATAAGAAGTTAACAGCTTCTACCCCCAAGCCATAAGACTGCTGAACAATTAATCAAATGGCCACCTGGACTATTACATTGATACCCTCCCCCTTTTTGTTTTCTACACTGCTGCTACTTGCTGTTTTATCTACACATAGTCATGTTACCCCTACCTACATGTACAAATTACCTTGACCAACCTGTACCCTGTACATTGACTCGTACCAGTACTTCCTGTATATAGCCTCATTGTTATTTTATTTAAACTTTTTTTAAATTATTATAGTTTTTTTACTTAAAATATTTACTGAATAAATGTAACTCTATTTTCTTAACTGCATTGTTGGTTAAGGGCTTGTAAGTAAGCATTTCACGGCAAGTTCTACAACTGTTGTATTCGGCGCATGTGACAAATAAAATGTTGATTTTATTTCTACTAGGGCAAACCACCTCAGTGCTAACAGTATAACTCCGGGTTCATGATTACAGCATACAATAGCTGTAGACTTGACAGAGGCATTCAGGGGGGTAAGAGGGACAAAAATTAGGTTACTTACATTATGACTGCCAACGCCCCAGGACAATGTACATTTGCAGCAGCATTACGACCACTCAGCAACACAATGGTAGGGATTATCTGAGCAGGGTTTGGGCCACTGATAAGTCATTGTCTCAACGCAGCCTTGACTATGTACATAGGGCAGAAGTCTCTAAGGTGCAGGGTAGAGTACTGGGTGGTAGCCGGCTAATAACAGTGACTAAGTTCAGGGAAGGCTATATACATTTTGTTGGAAAGGTGGCATCCTATGACAGTGCCATGTTGAAAGTCACTGAGCTCTTCAGTAAGGCCATTCTACTGCCAATGTTAGTCTGTGAAAATTGCATGGATGTGTGCTCGATTTTTATACACCTTTCAGCAATGGGTGTGGCTGAAATAATTGCCAAATCCACTCATTTGAAGGGGTGTCCACATACACTATAAAAGTGTTTTTTTTAATCTAGTGATCATGAGAAGTTGTGATCTCGACATAACGAGGGCATTCTTTTTTTTATTGTGTCGTGGAAATATTCAGTCAGTAATATTTCTCAAATACTGGAGCCTGTGAGTTCAAATATACTTTATTACAAAGTAACAAATGCCAAGCTGATCATAAAGCAACTGATCTTTACAGTCTCAGCACTCTCTTTTTATACAGTTTTACCCTTACATAACATAGTCACTCCACTTTATGGAAATGATTAATAGCCTTTAGCTTTGGCCACCCTTTTTGGCTTGCTTAGTTTCCATTCTCTTATTGGCTCAGACATTAGGGCATAGATTATAATGGTAGTGTGACCGTTGCAATGACACAAAAATAAACAGACATGAACACTCCTACTGCAAGTGTATGTCTAATGGTGCCATTAACTGATTAACCAATGTTCCTGTCTAAAGGCCTTCATAAGACCAAGCCTGACCCAAAATGACTAGGCCTTTGTTGATCCAGTTTTGCACAATCACATGGATTCTGCTTACATTCTGTTTACACATGTCTAATGGTTAACCCTATATTAATTATACTTACTACTTCTAAGAAAACAGCATAGGTACTGGAAAATTCTCAAGGTCCTGGAAAATTCCCACATATCCCCCCTCTGGGACTTTCAAAGTACCACACCTTAAAATGTTCCAATATAAGTGAGAAGGGGAGACCTTCCGTAATGCTATGGAGGCAATCTACCTCAATTTCACCTTAATAACCTTTGCTCAACTTTCTCATTCTAACCGGGGAGTCAGGATCAAACATCTCCTTTCACATATAACTAAAAAGGAGTAAAAGATCCATTGTCAAGCCAAGTGTCCTTTAACATACTGTGTATAAGCATGTGCATGCATGTCTTTGCCTTGCCTGAGGTTCTCTAAGTTATGTAGAATATAAGAAGAATAAAAACAATAAACTAAACATCATAAACCCTAATGTCATTCTCAATATGACACCTCAACATATTATTTTCCTCCTTCGCAGACACCTCTCTAACAACTATTTTTGATATAAGTGCAAAACCTGTTAGAAGATTAAGGGCATGGTCCGTGGACTCTTGTAACTGGGAAAACCCTATGTCACACATGTCTAGGCGAACAGATATTCAGAAGGTCTAACATCATTTATCATCCAGCAACTGTTACATTGAGTACATGGTTATATTCTGTTATACTATGTGTATATCCCAAAATAAGGGTCAGTCACGCCTTTGACACACAGCACAGAAAATTGGGTCAGCATGATGAAAATGTCCAAGTTTCACATCATCTAGTTTACACCATTTACACAAACCTCAAACGTCGCAGGTTCAAGTACTATTAAGTTTTCAATCGTCCATTCTATGTTTTTGGGCCGTATACTGAGCCTACTTATACCAGCCATTTATTTTGTTGCTTTTCTCAATTTGGGGTCAATGTTTGTTTCTGGGGTAGTTTCTTCATTGTGGCTACCCCAGTGGGTAACAGATGTCCAGATTTTCTGCGGCAACCCACTTTCTTGTGGTTTTGCCATTGTCTTAGTTGGTGTGCTAGTGGGAGGTGATTTTTACCATTTCTTTTAGGTTTGCCGCTGTTGCTGTCAAGGCCAATCTACCGTTCTTCATCTGTCCTGGTTTCCACTGTCTGTAAGGAAGACCATGTGAGGGCAGAGAAGTCGATTGTAGGGAAGTCTCCTTCCCATTCTCCTGTCGTTGTTTCTCCTTCCCGTTGGACAGCGCCTCCGTCAAGGGTATCTGCCAGAGTAGGTATTTCATCAGGAGCAACGTGCATGTCACTCCTCCCCATCCCTGGACTCTCTGGATATTCAGGAGAGGGTGTCTGTTGGCTATTGGGAGTTGCACCTTGGTCCTCTTCTCCTTCTGTTTCCTTCAGGCTCCTGCCTGGTGTATCAGTATCCTCTCCTTCCTCATGGCTCGATGGTCGCTCGCCGATCCCCTCCGGAACTCTGGTCCAGTGGTTTAGATGGTACCACGTAGTGCTTCCTGTCACGACTGTTGGTGTTGCTAGGACCACCTTGTAAGGACCCTCTCGCCTTGGCACATTCCACTTCCTCCGGAACACTCGGATGTAGACCTGAGTCCCCTGGGATCATCGGACAGGGAACCTCTGGTCCTGGTACAGGTTTTCGCCTTTTTTCTCTGAGGTTTTCACACTGACATTCCTAAGAGAGTGATAGCAGAAGACTTGCTAAGCAATGAGAAACACAAAACATAACAGTATTAACAATGTGATAAGCTATGCATAATTATATGTGCATGAAAACCAAAGTCTGAGACCATGACAATTCCCACTCTCTCTTCACCTGACCCTATTCCTTCAGGATACTTTTCTGCTGGATTCCACAAAAATGAAAGCCTTAAAAAGCCTCCTCGTGCTTTCGCCCAGTCTTCCCCTTTCCGGCCCCAGGCTCCGAGAGGTGTTCCCAAGCCATGACATTATCACTTTGTTCCCCATCTCCTTCATTGCCACCTGATAGGTACATCACCTGATAGGCAAGTGTGTATCCCTAATACATCCTCTTGAGATAACGCAGCACTGTATATGCTTTCACATCGATGCCTTCAAAATGTTGTTTAGAGTACAATTACCCCAAAACATCTATCCTCTTTCTTATGATGCGTTAACCAATAAAACAGCTAACCCAACCCAACTATGATGTTTAAGGTAGCTCCCAGACCCAACACATCTGCATGTCTACAGTGGAGTCTCTCTCTCTCTTTAGCTCCACTTCCTCTGTCATGGTGTCTTCATGATGCTGGACCTCACTTCCCGTGAGAACTATGCACCCACCAAGGAGAGACGATAACAATCTTTACCGCTGCAGGTGCTGTAAGGATTACTGTGTGTGGACCAGACCCTTGATAATGACCAGACCCATTATCTCTCTGTCCACGCTCACACAACACGCGCTCTCAAGACTCCTGCCACCCACAACCCGGTCTATGGCTCGGACTCAGATAGAAGTGTTTAAAGTCACTGTCGCATTGCACGCCTTTCTTCAGCCGTTTAGGGAGGATTTTGAGGTTCACACACATTGTTTGTGGTCAAATTATTTTGACTATACATAAAGACACGATCTGACGTCACGTTCCATGATAACCTTAAAAAAAGCATAGTCGAAATTCATTTCTGTTTCAGGAAATCCAGACAAGCATTGACTATATAAGAAATTATTACATTAATCTTTTCTTATTAGCGTTATCTCTACTACACATGTCAAAGAGCATAACATACTGTTAGTGCTAAAACCATTTTCAAAATTAGTTTATACTCCCTTATTCTACTGGCGACCTCTCTGAAGAGTTACCAGATAATGAAGTTAGCACCCTAACCCCTCCGGAAATCCCACACTCCATAAATCCAAATCTGGTGAAATCTGTATTGGGAAAAAAATTCTATCATCAATGCATATATCACAATCCATTTGGAGTAACTGTCATCCCTTATTAACATATATTTTCCCTTCTATATGCAGACAGAACAAAGTACATTTGTATATTTACCCAAAGACCAGGACCCCAGGGAACTGGTCATTTTTCCTTCGAACACGTGATTCAAAAACAACATGTTAAATCAAAAGTAAACAGATTCGAATAACTAATCAACTTAGAATTACAACTCTTTGTAACTCCCTAAGGAAATAATAGTGTCTCATAAAGTAATGGTACAATTTGAATAGAGACTGGTGTTTTTCTCATTCATCTTCTAGTTAAATGCCACCTGTTTTGATGATAATTTCTAGTGAGATTGATCAGGCCTTACCAGAAAGTCAGGATACAGGGCATCATGACACCATTAAATATTTCCTCTCCCTTTTCTTTCCCTGTCCTTCAGAACCCCTTCCAAAAATGTCCATCCTTCTGCATGCCCAATTTAAAACGGAACTGAAAAGAACCCATCCAAAAGAAATCCCACAATATCAACACCACTAACGCATATTCATAACCGGGAAATGGTGTGTGCGTACTGGTGAACCGTTGGTCAAAAACACACATGAACCGGCCTTACTTATCTGGACCTCTGTTTATGGCCTAATCCAGATACTTTTATACTTAACTACCAAATATCACTAACTGCTCTCCCCAATACCACAGTCTCCGGGGACATTTCAACGAGAGATAATGAAACACCCCTCTTCTGAAAAGAAAGTGTACGTTTCGTTAGCGTTCACGATGCTACATTTTAATCAGCAAGCCAGAAGTATTACTTATAAACCAAACATGATAGTTGTAAATCCACTGTCCTTACTCCAATCATGAAATGAAATGTTTGTTTCAATCCACCAACGTTTTTATGTATCTTTTATTTAGCATGTACTATTCTCCATAACCACCACACCACAATGTTCATGAAGTAAACATTTTTTTTTTTTAAGTTCATATAATCTTTCATAACAGTTAAACTCTTCTGGGTTCCTTCCTGCACCTTGCTCAGTCTCCCCTTTCCTTTACATTTACATTTTTTTACATTTTAGTCATTTAGCAGACGCTCTTATCCAGAGCGACTTACAGTAGAGTGCATACATTTTATAAAATTTTTACATACTGAGACAAGGATATCCCTACCGGCCAAGAGCAGATGCTCTTATCCAGAGCGACTTACAGTTGAGTGCATACATTTTATAACTTTTTTTATTTTATTTATTTTTTTACATACTGAGACAAGGATATCCCTACCGGCCAAACCCTCCCTACCGGCCAAACCCTCCCTAACCCGGACGACGCTATGCCAATTGTGCGTCGCCCCACGGATCTCCCGGTTGCGGCCGGCTGCGACAGAGCCTGGGCGCGAACCCAGCCCAGCCTGGGCGCGAACCCAGAGACTCTGGTGGCGCAGCTAGCACTGCGATGCAGTGCCCTAAGACCACTGCCCACCCGGGAGATCGGGGTACCCAGCAGTAAGTTGCTACCGGGAGAGGCACGACATAGGCTTCAGTAGGACAGAAGTGCTAGCGTTGTCCTGTACATAAAGAGGGGACACAGACACATATCATTATTGGCTGATGTCACTGTTGTCATGAAGTGCGTTACAAAAACCCAGCCCAGACCCAAATAGAGCAAGCTGTATGCTAGACCAGACCAAGCTGTACATCTGGTGTTCTATCTGGAAAGACTTTTTTCTCTGATTGTCAGGCATCAGGATGTTGTTGAGGCTCCCAGAGGATCCACAATAGTCATGTCTCTCTCTGGTGGTAATCGGAAATTCCCTCTCCTCCTCTTTTATTGAGATAGCCTCCTCTTCCTCTTTTACTACAAAATGTTCTTCCTCTTCTTTCCAGGTCATTTTCTTTTACCTGAGAGGGCACAGAGGGAGTCTCCTTATCATCTTCCACCTCTATTTCTCTCTTTATTTCCACCACTCCCGATATGGTGGAGATTTGTAAACCATTCCACCTCTTTCCTGTCTGACTTTCATTGTCCTTTCTTCAACAATTCCTCTAGCTTTATTTATACTTTTCACATTCCTGTCTAGCTTTTTTATACTTTTCAAACAATCCTCTCGCTTTATTTATACTTTTCAACAACCTCTAGCTTATATTTATACTTTTCAACAAATCTCTAGCTTTATTTATAACTTTTCAACATTCTCTAGCTTTATTTATACTTTTCAACAATCCTCTAGCTTTATTTATCTTTTCACAATCTCTAGCTTTATTTAACTTTTCAACATTCCTCTAGCTTTATTTATACTTTTCAACAATCCCTCTAGCTTTATTTTATACTTTTCAACATTCCTCTAGCTTTATTTATACTTTTCAACATTCCTCTAGCTTTATTTATACTTTTCAACATCCTCTAGCTTTATTTTATACTTTTCAACATTCCTAGCTTTATTTATACTTTTCAACAATCCTCTAGCTTTATTTAAACTTTTTCAACAATCTAGCTTTATTTATACTTTTCAACATTCCTCTAGCTTTATTTATACTTTTCAACAATTCCTCTAGCTTTATTTATACTTTTCAACATCCTCTAGCTTTAATTTATACTTTTCAACATTCCTCTAGCTTTATTTATCTTTTTCAAACATTCCTCTAGCTTTATTTATACTTTTCAACAATCCTCTAGCTTTATTTATACTTTTCAACAATCCTCTAGCTTTATTTATACTTTTCAACAATCCTCCTTCTGCTTTGAACATTTTTAGCACCTCGTTTTCTCTTCCTCTTTTATTTTTCCTTTTCTTTCCTGTGTCACTTGTTTTATGTTTTTTTTATTAGAGTTTCCATTTCCTCACATACTAAGACATCACATTTCCCCCCTCTGGCCATTTAGTACCCATTGTTTTGACATTTCTATTAGTTCTTCCTTGCATAGGGGATGCCTAGCGCCCAGAATTTCTACTGCCGTTACTCATTTTCCCAGCCTCTATTTTTGGTCTTCCTACCGTCAGTCTCTTTTATTCCTTTTTCTGTGTTAGGTCTGCTAGTTATTAGTATTTTCTTTAATATTAGTCTGACAGTTTTTTTTTTATTGCTGCTTTTTCATTTGTTATCTGTTCTAACGCTACTGATATTCTTGTTTCTGGGTTTATTTTCTATTTATTCCTTTAGCTTCCTGTGATATTCATATTTATTCTTTGCTCCCTAGTTTCGTTTTAATGTGCTATTCACTTTATTAAAGCCACTCTCTTTCTTTTGTTCTTAGATTTCTCCGTACTGGTCCAGAGCTAAATCTTCCTAACGGTCTGTTAATTAAGCCCTGGGTGGCTTGACCACACCCTATTCCCTCCTATTGATATCCGTGTTATTTTTCTGTCTCTGATTATTGCACTCGGTCTATTGGTTATTACACCTGTTTCTAGGTTTTTATAATCGTTCTTTCTTTCCTAGTGTATGCTTACTTCAAATGTTATTCATTCTATGTTCCTCTGTACTGTATAGTCTTCTACCTTGCAGCTCAGTATGCAATTTTTAATGGCCTTACCCGGCAATCGCTGATATTGTTTTGACATTTATCTACTATTTTATTTAAAATGTTCATATTTTTTATTTCTCCTGACTTGTTCAAACTTCAACTATTTAAATTACTTCAACAGTCTCTCTCATACCATTTACATTCCCCTCTCTCAGTGCAGAACCAGATGCGTCCACTCCGCCAGGTCACACTCAAGTTACTGTTCAGGAGAAGCACGCAACTCTTCCCCCGCCAAGGACAGAAAGCTTTCACACTCACTTTCACAAGCGACCTGCAAATTCATCCCTTTTTTTCTGATTCACTTCCTCGATACAGAAAAGCGGTATTATACAGGGTTTTTTGCCTACCCGAGCAAACTTTATATTTTATTTAACTAGGCAAGTCAGTTAAGAACAAATTCGTATTTTCAATGACAGTCTAGGAACAGTGGGTTAACTGCCTTGTTCAGGGGCAGAATGACAGATTTTTACCTTGTCGGCTCAGGGATTCGATCTTGCAACCTTTCGGTTACTAGTCCAACGCTCTAACCACTAGGCTACCTGCCAATACACTTGATACACTTCCTCAGCACAATAGGCGGTAACCATAGGATTTTTTCCTGTCTGAGCAGTCCTCTGTCGACTATAGAGTGGTAACCTCAGGTCTTTTTGCCTGTCTGAGCATTCCTCTATCGACTATAGAGTGGTAACCTCAGGTCTTTTTGCCTGTCTGAGCAGTCCTCTGTCGACTATAGAGTGGTAACCTCAGGTCTTTTTGCCTGTCTGAGCAGTCCTCTGTCGACTATAGAGTGGTAACCTCAGGTCTTTTTGCCTGTCTGAGCAGTCCTCTGTCGACTTAAGAGTGGTAACCTCAGGTCTTTTTGCCTGTCTGAGCAGTCCTCGTCGACTATAGAGTGGTAACCTCAGGTCTTTTTTCCTGTCTGAGCAGTCCTCTGTCGACTATAGAGTGGTAACCTCAGGTCTTTTTGCCTGTCTGAGCATTCCTCTATCAATAAATATTATAATACTATCGAGCGGTAACCACAAGTCTTCTATTTCATTTCATTCGACCATACAGATGGACAGTTGCCACTCAAGCGTCGTCCGGGTTAGGGAGGGTTTGGCCGGCAGGGATATCCTTGTCTCATCGCGCACTAGCGACTCCTGTGGCGGGCCGAGCGCAGTGCACGCTGACCTGGTCGCCAGGTGTACGGTGTTCCCTCCGACACATTGGTGCGGCTGGCTTCCGGGTTGGATGTGCATTGTGTCAAGAAGCTGTGCGGCTTGMTTGGGTTGTGTTTCGGAGGACGCATGGCTCTCGACCTTCGCCTCTCRCGAGTCCGTACGGGAGTTGCAGCGATGAGACAAGACTGTAACTACTACCAATTGGATACCACGAAATTGGGGTGAAAAAAATTTGTATATTCAACCTCATGGAACATGCAGATACATGTGTAAACTATAGGCTGATCTGCTTCTACTTATGTATTCTCTGTAAATATTTCAATGAAGTGTTTTGCATCGTACTGGATGCCTAATTGTTTCCTATCTTGGATTACCTGCCATTTTAAGGGTATACCTTCCATTGTCCTCATTTCACCTGTCGTATTGTTACACATATCAATCTTATTTAAGGTCAGGACATGTACCAATCGGTTGACTGGGTGACTGGCTTTTGCAAGTTTCACATTCACAGTTAGTCCTGTTTTTCGACTTCAATAGATATGCGTGCATTCATGTAGGCCTACTTGTATGAGGGAAAACGAGTATGCCTTGCCAAATGCCTTGCCAAATGTTAATTGCATGTAGTCTACAGTAGTATCTGGATGTTTTACCATCTCCTTTCAACTCTTTCCAGATCTGCTCACATTACAACAAGGGCGTTGGTGAGCATGGCTCCTGCAAGTTTAAAACCAGTTGCACCAGCCTCCACCTCTGCCTGCACTTCCTCCAGGGAGACTGTAAGTTTGGTGCTGGATGTAAGAGGGCCCACACATTTGATGCCACCACCTTGAAGATCCTAAATGGCAGAGGATTCAGCCAAGAGAACATCAGGATCCTCGACAAGATCTACAATAACAAATTCATCATCATCGGTCAGGGTCACGAAGAAAAGCCATCTGGTACGGAAATGACAAGGTAGAATCCATGGAAATATCATTGTAATATAATGTAGTAACTGTTTGTCCTGTGTCTAGTTGTAGTACCCTCCCCTGCTCCAGCCATAGAGCCAGTTGGGAAAGAGCGTTCTCGTAAGCCTTCGTCCCGCTCCATCAGTGAGACCGACAGGAATGAAATCTGCCTCTTCTTCATCCGCAGGCACTGCAGCTTCAAAGGTAACATGAACTAAACCTACTTTATCAACATTTTAGGTTACAGTACTGTGTTTGAAGTGTTTACATGTGTTTCTGTGTCTGTGTGTTCTGTCAGAGAAGTGTGTCCGTATCCACTACCACCTGCCTTACAAATGGCAGATCTTAGAGAGAGATGGAGTGACTTGGAGAGACCTGCCCAATGTGGAGGAGATTGAAAAGGCCTACTGTATCCCAGGAAAAGATACAAGGTACAGTTGTCATCATATCAGATTTATTTTTATTTTTTATTTTTTGAAATACATTAAGTCCTATTTAATGTACTACACTCGACTAGTGACACACTCAATATGGAAGTGGTCTGATGAAGCGGATGCTAAGATACAGGAATGTTTCGCTAGCACAGATTGGAATATGTTCCGGGATTCATCCGATGGCATTGAGGGGTTTACCACGTCAGTCACCGGCTTCATTAATAAGTGCATCGACGATGTCATCCCCACAGTGACCATACCTACATATACCAACCAGAAGCCATGGATTAAGGGAAACATCCTTACTGAGCTAAAGGCTAGAGCTGCCGCTTTCTTGGAGTGGGACACTAATCCAGATGCTTATAAGAAATCCCGCTACACCCTCAGACGAACCATCAAACAAGCAGTGTCAATACAAGACTAAGATATAATCCTACTACACCGTTTCTGACACTCGTCGGATGTGGTAGGGCTTGTAAACTATCACGGATTACAAAGGGAAACCCAACCCAGTGACGCAAGCCTACCAGACAAGCGAAATGCTTTCTATGCTTGCTTTGAGGCTAGCAACATTGAACCATGCATGAGAGCACCAGCTGTTCCGGACAACTGTGTGATCATGTTCTCTGTAGCCAATGTAAGACCGTTAAACAGGTTAACATTCACAGACGGATTACCAAGACACGTACTTGGAGCATACACTGACCAGCTGGCATGTGTCTTCACTGATATTTTCAACCTCTCCCTGAACCTTGTCAGCTCGGGGGATRCAATCTTGCAACCTTACAGTTAACTAGTCCAACGCTATAACCACCTGCCACTCGTTGCACTCCACAAGGAACTGCCTGTTACGCGAATGCGGTCAGCCAAGGTTAGTTGCTAGCTAGCATTAAACTTATCTTATAAAAAACAATCAATCAATCAATCATAATCACTAGTTAACTACACATGGTTGATGATATTACTAGTTTATCTAGGGTGTCCTGCGTTGCATATAATCTGACTGAGCATACAAGCATACAAGTATCTGACTGAGCGGTGGTAGGCAGCAGCAGGCTCGTAAGCATTCATTCAAACAGCACTTTCGTGCATTTTGCCAGCAGCTCTTCGTTGTGCGTCAAGCATTGCACTGTTTATGACTTCAAGCCTATCAACTCCCGAGTTGAGGCTGGTGTAACCGATGTGAAATGGCTAGCTAGTTAGCGGGGTGCGCGCTAATAGCGTTTCAAACATCACTTGCTCTGAGACTTGGAGTGGTTGTTCCCCTTGCTCTGCATGGGTAACGTTGCTTCGAGGGTGGCTGTTGTCGATGTGTTCCTGGTTCGAGCCCAGGTAGGAGCGAGGAGAGGGATCGAAGCTATACTGTTACACTGGCAATACTAAAGTGCCTATAAGAACATCCAATTGTCAAAGGTTAATGAAATACAAATGGTATAGAGGGAAATAGTCCTATAATTCCTATAATAACTACAACCTAAAACTTCTTACCTGGGAATATTGAAGACTCATGTTAAAAGGAACAACAAGCTTTCATATGCTCTCATGTTCTGAGCAAGGAACTTAAACGTTAGCCTTCTTACATGGCACATATTGCACTTTTACTTTCTTCTACAACAGTTTGTTTTTGCATTATTTAAACCAAATTGAACATGTTTCATTATTTATTTGAGGCTAAATTGATTTTATTGATGTATTATATTAAGTTAAAATAAGTGTTCATTCAGTATTGTTGTAATTGTCATTATTACAAATAAATAAAAAAAAATAGTCAGATTACTCGGGATCGGCTTTTCTGGTCCTCCAATAATCGGTATCGGCATTGAAAAATCATAATCGGTCAACCTCTAACTCCAACACACACACTACATATGCTCACACACACAAAACATACATACACACACACATGCATATTGACACCACACAGACACTTACACACACACACACACTTTCGCACTTTTTAACTCTTCACATACGCTGCTGCAACTAGTCACTTTACCCCTACCTACATGTACATATTACCTTTTTGTCTTATTTTTTATCTCTGCATTGTTGGGAAAGGGCTCGTCAGTAAGTCTTTCCCGTTTTAAAGTCTACACCTGTTGTGTAGACTTTCGCATGTGACAAAATGTTATTTTATTTGACTGTTCGATATAGTACAGCATTCTCTCTGTGTTGCCCCTAGTGGAGGTATCCAGCCAGTGAACTTCCTCACCATGACATGTGGAAGCTCTCCAGTGCGTCGTCTGTCCACTGTGTCGTCCGTCACCAAACCTCCTCACTTCATCCTTACCACAGAATGGCTGTGGTACTGGTCGGGTGAGCTGGGACAGTGGATAGAGTATGGCCAGGAGGTCGGTCCAATTAATACTTCTAATTCCTGTCCTTCAGAGAACAACACAAACAATTGTACTAACATGTTGTTACGTGGTACTGTAGTAACTGCATTACAACTGGTGGCAGGTAGCCCAGTGGTTAGAGAAGCGGCGTGTGAATCCCAGCTCAGACGGGAAAATCTGGTGCGGAATGAGCCTGCAACCGGAGGGTTGTTAGTATTAACCTAGATACCATCACCTGCCGTTGTGCCGTTGCAAGGCACTTCACCACCTATAATTGCTCCATTGGCGCTGTGCTGCGGCTGACCTATTTTGCTTCCAGCCCTTCGGGGGTGATGGGGGGGTGATGTGTGTGTCTCTGGGGGTTGGGTTGTGCATAAAGTCAAGTTTCAGTTCTCTGTTAAGTTAATGGACAATGAAGTACATCTTATACTTGCATAGTAATGGAGTTGAGCAATGCTGTTACTATAGTAACCAGTGTTACTACACAGGAATATGTGCAAGTTGTACTGTTTTAATGTGTTAGGGAATGTTTTCATTGTGGGTTTATCTAAGCCTTGTTCGTGTTCTATGTAGATGTATGATGATAGTAAGGAGAAAGTGGCCTCTGTCACCTCCAAGACCCTGGAGAATGTATACCAAGCTGACTCGGACAGCGAGATTCCATTTGGATCTGGCCATAACCAGTACATTCTCTATTTCAAAGGTACTGTAAACAGTTTGGGACAACTATGTAGCCTTTCAGCAGCTATTTGCCATTGTTACGAAATATAATTTGTTTTCAATAACTTACCTGGTTAAATGTTCGTCAGCAAACAACCCCGTAAACTGTGTTTTGTCATACTAGATGCATTTTGATAAATTCTCTATTTCAGAGATGTATCAGCAGAATGTTAGATTCAAAACCAAAAGAGAGGTTCGTAGGAGACCCTGCTTTCTCTCTGGACTGGATGTGGAGGCCAAGCTTAAGAGGTACAATATGCCTATTGTGACTGTCCTTCATGACTACTGTAGGCCTATGTAATGTTAATGTCCTCCCACACCTTAACTCATGTTCCTCATCTGGGCCTGGTATAGCTCTTCGTTTAGAGCGAAATCCTTCATTGAGATTAGTATTTCATGTTTTCCTTCAAAACATCAGGATATTTACTGACCGTAATACTACTAAAGATTGTACAAGTGTGAGGGGATTTCTGTTGTCTGAAGAGAGAGCCTTGAACTGTACATCTTGTCTCATAAAATCATGAGTTCCTGTAGGTGCTGGGTACAGGTATTTCGGGGAGACGGTCATGACTCCCTCCTCAGACATTTTGGCAGAACCCCCAGAATATGTTCTATAAGTTAAGATAGGAGACGGTGCCAGACACATGCAGGAACCATGCCTATGTAGCTTGTCTGTGTAAGCAGTATATAAGAGAACTAACGGGACTGCCCCGGTAGAGCTCACTTCAGACCTGTACTTTATGCATCTAAGTTTGACTGTGACCTCTCCAGCTTGCTGTTAATAAAGAATGATTCATTTAAGATTGACTACAGGTGTCCATGGTGGTAATTTCCACGACATAAGTTTACTAGTTTGTTATCTAAAATGTTATCCCTTTCAAAAGGGGCAGTGATTTTGAAATGGAAATGTTGTAGTTTGTAGAGGAAGCCCTGTTGGATATATTTCTGAATCCATCAAAACAGAAAGCTTCCCTTTTGAATTTCCTGTGTTTCTGTCTCCATGGTAGTGGATCTCCAGAGAGCACAAGCTCTTCTACTGTGTCTGTCCCTCCACACTGGGACAAGGGAGCCCTGCCTGACTTCACATACAAGGTACTCCCAGTCATAATATGATGATACGGTTAAACACACACACACACACACACACACACACACACACACACACACACACACACTCCAAATGATTCAACTGTTTTCTTCAGCTGGTTCCACTTGTAGGCCTGATGACAGAGTACCAAATGGTGCAGAGTCTGTTCAAACGTACCATGTCCACCAGCACCATCCACAAAATCAACAGGATCCAGAACCCCTCACTCTGGAGGGTCTTCCAGTGGTATGTACACTACACTATGTTAGTGTAGTAGTGAGACAGTTGTAGGTTAGTTGTAGCTGTCTCAGTATGACGCACTGAGGCCATCTTTATAAGACCTGAAATTCTACCACCCCTTGTGGTTTAGTTGTTTTAGTTTTTCTGTGGTTTAGTGGTAAAGACGGTAACATTGGAGTGCAGAGGGAATATTTAGGTTTTAAACTGTCCACTTATAGTAGTGCCTCATGGATGTGTTGGTTGGTGTGTTTGTGGCCAGGCAGAAGGAACAGATGAAGGTGAAGAATGGAGGGAAACTTGTGGATGAGAGACACTTGTTCCACGGCACAAAACTGTCTATCGTAGATGCCATCTGTGAACAGAACTTTGACTGGAGGGTCTGTGGCATCCATGGATCAAATTATGGCAAAGGTGAATGTTTATACAGCTATATCAATGACTAATATCCACTGCTTCTGAGAAACTTTTTGTGCATGTTATTGTTTTACTCTAACGTGTTTACGATTATTTTCCAGGAAGCTATTTTGCCAAAGATGCCTTGTACTCTAATAGATTCTCCAAGTCTTCGGTCTCTGGCAAGAAGATCATGTTTGTGGCTCTGGTGCTGGTCGGGGAGTTCACTAAGGGAAACAAGGACTACCTTCGCCCCCCTCAGAAAGGCACCAGCAAGGGGCACTACGACAGCTGTGTCGACTCCGAAAGCAACCCAGGCATTTTTGTTGTGTTTGAGAAACAGCAGATTTACCCAGAATTCATCATTGAGTACTCCTAGAATCCACGGTAGTGCGTAGCTTCATGTTTTTCTGAAAACAAGTAATTGTGTGGTCATCAAGTATTTTTTTAGACACGTTGCAAAACGCATCCATTATTGTGGTGGGAGAAAATTATTTGAAAATCATTCTTCAGAATATAAAAACGGTTTAGGGGTTTCTCTTTTACTGGGTTCAAAACTGCTGTTTTGGTGACTTATACCAAGGTCATAGGATTTAGTGCCAATGAATGTGTAATGTTACGGGATTTTTGTGTTTAATTACTAAAATATGTATACATTTGACTTAACATTCAACATTTATGAGTTATAATTCTATGTGTTCCTTGTTAGAAAGAATGGGTTTATCTTCAGACAGGCTAGAATGATGTCTCTACCCAGGGAGGGGAAAGACCTTGAGTTGGTTGTAGATAGTTGAACAGGTGGCAGACAGTAATGAGAACTCGAACTGTATTGCCATTGTATCCGAGAGGAGGTTGGACATTAAAACCTATGACATCATCTTTATTATATAACCTGATGTAAAATGTATTATGATCAGTACTCTCGAGAATAAACGCTATAAATTGATTGATTTTAAGACTGGTTTTCTGTCCATTTGGCTGATAATTATCTTACAAATTCTTATTTATGGGCAGAATGTTTTAATTGAATTGGTTAATAAACAGGAATCGAAATTCCTTTAACAGTAAAGGCCCTATGTAACCAGATGTGTACGATGATTGTTATTATGACGACTTGTTGTTTTTCTACAATATGTGGTGTACCTTACACAAAACATTACTCAACTACTTTAGCTAAAATTTGACAAAAAGTAATTTCTTCAAAGTTTTAAATATGTCTTGTCAGTAAAAAAAAGAGGCTTTTTTTAATCACATGGCATAACTGTAGCATACTGTTAACTTGATATGTATTTTTCCAAAGTTATACAGTGTGCACATACTGGAATAAAACTTTATTCATGATGTGTCCCATTTCAACATTTATTTCACCATTGCATGTACTCTTCCATAGCATGTCATTTTCCCTTTCAATCAAAAAAAAGATTTTCTGAAATTATACTGGTTACACATATTCTTTCCCTGATTTTTTGTTGTTGATCACATCTCATATGCAACATAAAATAGCAGCGCAACACTCCAAATCAACAGAAGTTACACCATCCCATGAGTAAGAAAGGTATACAGTCGAGCTTAAATCATACACAGTGACATGCAAGCTTTTCAACTGAAGAGGCCATGAAAAATGGTAGGTGCAGATATTAACATAATGGAAACGGTAGGTTATACAAGATTTCAAAAATTCACATTTTGGGGATGTGTTGGAGATATTTTGCCTGATACATCATGGAAATGGTAGGATGCAGGATATAGTTAAAACATCATGGAAATGGTAGGTGCAGATATTAACTCAATCATGGAAACGGTAGTGCAGGTATTACTACATGGAAATGGTGAGGTGCAGATATTCAATACATGGGTAAAAAGAGGCTTAGGCGGGCGATCACATTGGCTATTCGGATTTTGTTTAGCGGCTGGCCGTGAGAGTATATTAACATCTGGAATCGCGTCACGAGATGCTAATGCAATTAGGCAGATTATATACACATCATTGATAATCGGTTAGGGGCAGATACTCTGAGAAGGCAATATAGAAAGAAAACGCGCTATGGTGCAGTTATTGATCATTAGGAAAATGTGAATAAGTGCAGATATTTAACATCATGGAAATGGTAGGCAAGTAATGATGTTATTTTGTAATCTTGGAGGAACATAGCAGACTTTAAGGATTTGGGCAAGTGCAGAATATATACACCATCATAGTCGACAACGGTAGGTTTATGGCCGATATTAAGCCATCAATGAAAAAAGGCTTAGGGCTTGCAGATTTAAACATTACATGGAAATTGGTAGGATGCACGATATTAAAGCAATCATGGAAACGGATAAGGCCTGGCGGACGAAATGTATTCCCAAGGCGAGGTTTAACTTGCTCAAATAACATCCATATAGAAAAACGGTAGATGCAGATATTAAAATCATCATCGGAAATCGGTAGGTAATGCAATATATAACATCATCGAAATACGTAGGTGTTGGATATTTACATATACATGGAAACCGGTAGGTGCAGATATTAACATCATGGAAATGGTAGGTGTCAGATATTAACATCATGGAAATGGTAGGTGCAGATATTAACATCAATGGAAACGGTGGATGTGCAGATATTAACATCATGAAAAACGGTAGGGTCATTGCTGTAGAATAATTAAGCATCAATGGAAATGGAGGTTGGCACGCATATATGTTAAAATCTATGGTCGATAATGGTAGGGGTCCAAATGCAGATTACAGCACTATAAAGATCATGCCAAACTAGGTCAAGGGTCATTTGCATGCAGGAATATGTAGACCATCATGACGAGAACGAAATCCGGTATGGTTTTGCCCATGCGCCGTAATAGATGTAACGTCATGGAAACGGTCTAAGAATGCAAAGATAGTTAATTTGGCAACATCTATGGAAACGGGTAGGCGGGTGCATCCGATATTGCAAGAATTCATACGGATAACACTAAGGTAATAAGGGTTCGCGTACAGACTATATCAACATCATGGGAATATCGGTAGGTGGGCGGAGCCAATGATATGAGATGAGCATCTACAACGATCATGGACAATTGGTATGGCGCGTGCAGATATGGTAAGATCATTTGTGACAAACTGGTACGCCGGCTGGTCTATGACAACTTGGCGATATTGCTCCGAGACATCATGAAAACGGTAGGGCATTGCACGATATTCGAACATCAATGGAAACGGTATGGGTAGAGGTGGGGGCGCACAACCAGAGGGTACAGGACCCAGTTACATCAACTGGGCCGAAGTTTGCCTGTGGATAGAGGACGGCCGCCAAATTGTGATGCAGATATTACCTACATCATGAAAACGGTAGGTGGCAGATATTAAATTCATGAAACGGTAGGCGAGTACCCATAGATCTAGTGGAGACTATACATCATAAATGTATAGGTGAGATATGAACGTCATGGCGAAATGGTAAGGTGCAGATATTAACATCATGGGAACGGTAGTGGCAGATATTAACATCGATGAAAGATGTCGGTGGCAGCGACTATTAACATCATCGGAAACGGTAGGTGGCAGGGTATCAATGAGTAACATCATATGAAAACGGCTCAGGGATGCAGATATGTTAACATCAGGCCAAACAGGTTGGCGATTTAAACATCAGGAATGCTTCATTATCTACATCATGGATAAATGGTAGGCGTGCAGATATTAACATCATAATTACGATCATGGAAAAGGTAGGAGACTGCTATGCAAAGAATATTAACATCATGGAAAACGGTAGGTGCAGATATTAACATCATGGAAACGGTAGGTGCAGATATCTTAATCGACATCATGGAAACGTAGTGGTGCAGATATTAACATCATGAAAAACAGGATAGTGTCAGATATTAACATCATGGAAACGGTAGGTGCACATATTAACATCATGAAAACAGTAGGTGCCAGATATTACACATCATGGAAAGGCGGTAAGGCATCGTGCAGATATTACACCATGAATCATGGAAACGTAGTGCAGATATTAATCATGATGGAACGTGTAAGGTGCAGATATTACTATCGACTTGAAAACGGTAAAGTTGCAGATATTAACATCATGGAAACGGTAGGTGCAGCATATTAAATCATGAAACAGTAGGTGCAGATATTAACATCATGAAACGGTAGGTGCAGATATTTAACATCATGGAAAAACACGGTAGGTGCAGATATTAAAATCATGGAAACGTGTAGGCATCAGATATTAACATCATGGAAATGGTAGGTGCAGATATTAAACATATGGAAATGGTAGCGGCCACTGGCAAGATAATTCACATCATGGAAAGCGTGAGTGCAGCATATTAAGACCCCATCAATGAAAAATATCGGCTAGGACTAAGCTCAATGACGATTAAGCATCATTGGAACCGTAAGGGCGGGTGCAGATATTAACATCAATGAAAAACGGTAGGTGCAGATATTCACATCATGGAACGGTAGGTGAGATGAATATGAACATCATTGAAAAACAGGTACAGTTGCAGATATTAAGCATCATGGATAACATCATGGAAACGGTAGCAGCATTTTAAAGGTGGAAGATTAGCAAATCAATGTGAGGCAAAGATGGAGAAGTCATTAACTTCTTATGGCTGCAGGGGCAGTATTGAGTAGCTTGGATGAAAAGGTGCCCAGAGTAAACTGCCTGCTCCTCAGTCCCAGTTGCTAATATATGCATATTATTATTAGTATTCGATAGAAAACACGCTGAAGTTTCTAAAACTGTTTGAATGATGTCTGTGAGTATAACATAACTCATATGGCAGGCAAAAAAAATCCAACCAGGAAGTGGGAAATGTGAGGTTTGTAGGTTTTCAACTCATCGCCTATCGAATACACAGTGGGATATGGGTCAGTTTGCACTTCCTACGGCTTCCACTAGATGTCTGTAGAACCTTGTCTGATGCTTCTACTGTGAAGTGGGGCCGAAGGAGACGGGAATGAGTAAGGTCTGCCATGAGCTGACCATGCTCTGACCATGCGCGTTCACATGAGAGGGAGCTATGTTCCATCACACTTCTGAAGTGGAATTCTCCGGTTGGAACATTATTGAAGATTTATGTTAAAAACATCCTAAAGATTGATTCAATAGATCGTTTGACATGTTTCTACTGACTGTTACGGAACTTTTTGACATTTCGTCTGCTTTTAGTGAACGCGCTTCGTGACTTTGGATTTGTTTACCAAAAACGCTAACAAAAGTAGCTATTTGCACATAAATGATGGACATTACCGAACAAAAATGTATTGTGGAAGTGGGAGTCCTGGGAGTGCATTCCGACGAAGATCAGCAAAGGTAAGTGAAGATTTCGAATGCTATTTATGACTTTTGTTGACTCCACAATTTGGCGGGTAACTGTGTGGCTTCCTTTTGTGGCTGAACGCTGTTCTTAGATTATTGAATATTGTGCTTTTGCCGTAAAGCTTTTTTGAAATCTGACACAGCGGTTGCATTAAGAACAAGTTTATCTTTAATTCTAAAAAACATGTATCTTTCATCAAAGATTATGATGAGTATTTCTGTTATTTGACGTGGCTCTCTGCAATTTCTCCGGATATTTTGGAGGCATTTCTGAACATGGCGCCAATGTAAACGGAGGTTTTTGGATAGAAATATGAACTTTATCGGGGAAAAAAACATATATGTATTGTGTAACATGAAGTCCTATGAGTGTCATCTGATGAAGATCATCAAAGGTTAGTGATTCATTTTATCTCTATTTCTGCTTTTTGTGACTCCTCTCTTTGGCTGGAAAAATGATTGTGTTTTTCTGTGATTTTGCGATGACCTAACATAAACAATTAAAATAACGAGGCAATATACAGGGGGTACCGGTACTGAGTCAATGTGCGGGGGTGCAGGTTAGTTGAGGTAATTTGTACAGTAGGTGGGGGTAAAATGACTAGATAATAAACAGTGAGTAGCAGCAGTGTAAAACCAAAGTGGTGGTGGTGGTGGMGGGGGGGGGGGGGTCAGTGTAAATAGTCTGGGTAGCCATTTCATTAATTGTTTAGCAGTCTTATGGCTTGGGGATAGAAGCTGTTAAGGAGCCTTTTGGACCTAGACTTGGTGCTCCGGTTACGCTTGCCGTGCAGTAGCAGAGAGAACAGTCTATGACTTGGGTGACTGGAGTCTGACAATTTTTGGGGGGCCTTCCTCTGATGACAGGAAACTTGGCCCCAGTGATGTACTGGGCCGTACCCTCTGTTGTGCCTTACGGTCGGATGCCGAGCAGTTGTCATACCAGGCGGTGATGCAACCGGTCGAGATGCTCTCGATGGTGCAGCTGTAGAACTTTTTGAGGATCTGGGGACCCATGCCAAATCTTTTCAGTCTCCTTAGGTGGAAAAGGTGTTGTCGTGTCCTCTTCATGACTATCTTGGTGTGTTTGGACCATGACATAACATTGAGTCAATGCCTGACCTGTTACAATACAATATTATGATTGATTGGATGGATGATTGTGAGGAAGATTAAACTCGCTTGCTTGCCATAGAGCAGTTGGTAGAGACTTTGCAAATCCTTAAAGTGCTAGTTCCTCCAAATTACAAAATAACATTCATTACTTTATCCTGTAAACAGTCTTTGGACAAGGTTATTGCATAGCATTTGGAGACTGGCCAGGTAAACAAAACCAAAGCATGGATCGCAGTCTTACCTTGTCCATAGACTACTTACAGGAAATCCAAAATGTTATTTTGAAATTTGGATGAATTATCCCTTTAACGGGGCAGTGCGGTCAAAAATTTGATTTTCCAGTTCTTGTAATGATATTTCCACGCTATGAGGTCGAAATAACACGGAAATTGTGAAAATGGGGCTGAGTTTTTGGCCCACAGCATGACGTCACAATCTTATCTGATTATTCTGACCAATGACCATTCATCTTTTATTTACTTATGTGTCCTACTTTGAAGGGGTAAGCAGGGTAGACTCTAGAGTAGACGATCCTATCCGCCAATCAGGGCTGAGTATGTAAATATATTTACATTTGTATCAAACCGCCCACACGATCAGACAGCATTTCGATGGCAAAATGATAGAAAACTGTTATTTTCATTAAATAAACAAACACAGTGATTTATTAGACATACAATGATGATTTAATAGTTCACGGGCATGTTAACATCAATAGTCCAATATGAATTTATACAGAGGTCAAAGTGTGTTGTTGTTCTATTGTACTCAGAACAGCCTTTTCCACAGTCTTCCCCTCCCCCCAACCAGAGAGGAAGAGGCGAAGCGAGAGGTTTCACTCTCGCCAAAATAAGCCCGTTTCTATGGCAAAATAAGCCCGTTTCTATGGACTTATTTTGGACTTAAGCTTGTCGCCTGCCTTCCCGCCTTCGGGACAACGACTCCCATTGTTAGGGCGGAGACATGAGCAATGTGATTTCCCCCAGCCTGCTTCTTTCTCTCTTTCTCTCTCTCGCTAGTCCTGCAGAATCACACTGGCGATCGATGTGCCATTGGCAGGGGCCTCGGGGGCCTTAATGATGTGTTGACCTCTGTCCAGCACACTGCCTGATTAAAAAGGTGAGTCGCCCATGGCCCAACCTCACTTTTCATGTGCTAATGGTCATTTACCATAGTAATGCTGCTGCTCCTCTGTACACTTCCCTCAGCCCGGTCCATCGGGGATCAAGACACAGGGATAGGCACGTGAATTTAGATCTTCTAGTTAAAGAAGAGGTTAATGCTAGCCCGGTCCTAGATCTGTTTGTGCTGTCTTGCCAACTATCTAAAGGGACAGCACCAAACCGGTGAGAATGACCATAGAAGTTAGCAAAACAGCAAAAACAGATCTGGGACCAGGCTAGGTTAGTGATACTTTATGTTTATCCTTAAAATAAGCTCATTCATTGGATGGATGGTGTATCAGTTTCATAAGAGCCGATAAAGGAGAACAGAGCTTCTATTCTTCTTGTGCAGGGGGAGTCACTGGTTCTCCCTCTGTCTCTCTTTTAGTGATTTTCACATAGATGCCATTCTTAGGACCGAGCGTGGTGTGAGACTTCAACTCCAGAGGAACCTGGAACATAAAGAACAATATAGGGCAGAGGTTAGAGAGAGCAAGGTCACAGCATAGACCGAGCTGTCTACATGTGACTCAAACTGGGACTCAAGCAAACAAACGGCATCAACGCTGCACTGCACTTGACTTTTAAAGTCCATTTCCCTGACATTCTCAAAGATCGCATCTGCACTAAACGTCTCGGATGTCTGCTCAAGCGTAAATTACCTTTAAACGTCAAGTGAAGTACGGTTTGTTGGAATCTTAGCCTCTGTATTTCAATATTTTAATGAAATCAACTAAATGACCTTTAAACACTTAGGTTGAGATAAGTGCCAAAAGAAGGGCCATCGCAGGTTGAACCCACCTTAGTGTCTGTGCTGGCCACGATGTTGAACTTCCTGAAGACGCGCACCAGGGCCATCTTGATCTCCAGCTGGGCCAGCCTCATGCCCACACAGCTGCGGGGCCCTGCCCCAAACGGCAGGTACACAAAAGGGTGTCTGCTGGCCTTGGCCTCCGCTGTGAATCTGCATGGGAGAGAGTAGAGGCCTTTAGTGGTCAGTCTGGAGTACACTCTGATAGCGTGCTAGTCAAATACACTTGAACGTGCATTCTGCATTGTATCATTACTTGTGTCAATGTAAAAGCACTCCCCGTTGTACAGAACACCCACAGTGGGACATAACGTGAGGCAATGACTGAGTGTAGCTGTGCTGTGTAACGATGTAACTGTGCTGGGACTTGTCTACTGTATCTCTATGCTAGACCCATAGTAATGGAACAAGAATACTGAGCTACAGTAGACTGACTGTCTCCTACCTGTCAGGGATGAACTTTTCTGGCTCGGGCCAGTACTCTGGATCATAATGCAGATAGCCTGCAGGGATCTCCAGAGTGGCTCCCTTCGGTAGGAACTGTCCGTTGACCATGCAGTCCTCGTCTACGTCCCGGGCAAACCTGAAACAAAATGGCTGCTCAGTTTCAACAATGCAAATAAGAAATGGTGAACTGTGGAAACATGGGGGACATGGCCATGTACAGTACATAAGATAAGTTTATTGGTCGCATCCATAGTTTAGCAGGTGTTATAGTGGTGCAGTGAAATGTTATGTTACTAGCTCCTAACAATGTAAATGTCAAACAGCTACAATTTTAAGAATTTTTTTTAATAAAAAAGAAAGAAATCAAGAACAGGGGGATGAATCCAATTAGTATCAAAATGCAATCTACGCACATGTACACCAGGGGAATTTACACAAGCTAAACTAAGAATGATATGTACGGCAGCAACTATATTACAGAGAGCTATAACCCAGTTTATAAATACAACTATGCGGTGTGTATGAACAGTGTAACTAAAATACAATGTCCAGTAGGAGAAATATTAGAATAAGCTATGTCGGGATTGGGAATCATTCTAAACATACATAAACAGACCTGAAACCAGGAGGATAGAGACGCAGAGCCTCGGATATGACCATGTCTAGATATTTCAGATCCTGCACATTGGTATAATCTGGTGAATCCTACAAGATAAAAGGAACACAAAAGCATTTATGTAAGTTACATTGTATTTACTTTGGTACCAAACAATCCCTATAACATCAATACTGAAAGCAAGCAAATCCAAGGAAGAACAGGAGCTAAGTGCAATTTAAACTTGTGCCAGCAGAGAGCAGCAAAACACCACGTTCTTCAGGTTACGGCTATGAGGTTATTTGGAGAGCATGGCTAAGAATAGAAGAGTTTGGCATAGGCTGCACCAAACAAATCACAAAGAAGAACTAGAGCATGGTTGTATGAATGATGAGAGTGACTGAGTGGACATTAAACCTGTCTAGCACTGTTAAACACTGACTATGTGTAGTGCAGCTGAACGACCCTCTGTCCCTAAAACAATTTGCTAACGTGTGTGTGTGGTTGTGTTGTGTGTGTGTTGTTGTGTGTGTGTGTGTGTGTGTGTGTGTGTGTTGTGTGTGTGTGTGTGTGTGTGTGTGTGTGTGTGTGTGTGTGTGTGTGTGTGTGTGTGTGTGTGTGTGTGAGGGTTGGAAGGCCAGTCACTGCCAATGCAGAGAGAGTGTGTGTGTGTGTGGGGGCCGGTGAAGAGGCTGTGCAAGACGGCTCCATTGTCTAGCCTTGCTGTCGCTTCTCATTGGGCGCCACACAGATCCCAAGGGGAATGACATGTCCCTAATGAGCACTAAGAGTTAACGCAGCTCTCTGCTCCACTGATAAAGCCTAGCAGCCGCCAGACCTGTTGTGTAAGATGGGCATCTTACCACGAGAGAGGGAGAGAGAGAGACATATAGAGAGAGGGAGGGAGAGAGACATATAGAGAGAGGGAGAGAGAGAGACATATAGAGAGAGGGAGAGAGAGAGACATTTAGAGAGAGGGAGGAAAACAACGAGAGGTGTGAGAGAGAGAGAAAAAGACCTTCAGAACAGAAAGACAGTGAGTTCTAGCGAGGTCTGCCTGCAGTGCCCTTTCTGCCTGCAGTGCCGGGTGTAGCTAATGATTATTCAAGAGATTCTCCGGTCATTTTTATACTTTTTAGCCAGAAGTTCTGAAAGTAGCGCGCACGAGCCAGAAGTTGTCCCCTAAAAGTGCGTACTGCGTCACAATATGTGCAGATATGTGCTACACGTCATTACTCTCTCTCTCGCTCTGCTGTGTGTGCATCTGACTAGCTATCACTCAAATGACGGGGAGCTGAAGCTCATTGGTTGAAATCAAATTGCTAGGGGGCTGGCCCACATGGAGGGAAATGTAGGGAAAATGGCACAGCACAGCTTTGAGAAAAACAGATGCTTTCAAACTAGGTATTCCGTGGCTAATTGAGGTAAGACAGTAATTCTGCTCATAGATTATACACGTATGAACTACACATTGACACATCCAGCCCAAAGTGGGAGGTTTAACAAATACTTACACTACATGACCAAAAGTATGTGAACACCTGCTCATCAGACATCTCATTCCAAAATCATGGGCATTAATATGGAGTTTGTCCTCCACTCTTCTGGGAAGGCTTTCCGCTAGATGTTGAAACATTTCTGCGGGGACTGATGTTGGGTGATTAGGCCTGGCTCACAGTTGACATTCCAATTCACCCCAAAGGTGTTTGATTTGGTTGAGGTCAGGGCTCTGTTCAGGCCAATCAAGTTCTTCCACACCGATCTCGACAAACCATTTCTATATGGACCTCGCTTTGTGCACGGGGGATTGCCATGCTTAAACAGGAAAGGACCTTCCCCAAACTGTTGCCACAAAGTTGAAAGCACAGAATCATCTACAATGTAATTGTAAGCTGTAGCGTTAAGATTTCCCTTCACTGGAACTAAGGGGCCTAGCCTGAACCATGAAAAACAGCCCCAGACCATTATTCCTCCTCCACCAAACTTTACAGTTGGCACTTTACATTGAGGCAGGTAGCGTTCTTCTGGCAACCGCCAAACCCAGATTCGTCCGTCAGACTGCCAGATGGTGAAGCATGATTCATCACTCTAGAGAAGGTATTTCCACTGCTCCAGAATCAAATGGCGACGAGCTTTACACCACTCCAGCCAACGCTTGGCATTGAGCATGGTGATCTTAGGGTGTTGTGAGGCTGGTCGGCCATAGAAACCCATTTCATGAAGCTCCCAACGAACAGTTCTTGTGCTGAGGTTTCTTCCAGAAGCAGTTTGGAACTCGGTTGTGAGTGTTGCAACTGAGCACAGAAGCTTTTAACGAACTACGCGCTTCAGCACTCGGCGGTCCTGTTCTGTGAGCTTGTGTGGCCTACCACTTCGCAGCTGAGCCGTTGTTGCTTCTAGATGTTTCCACTTCACAATAACAGCACTTACAGTTGACCGGGGCAGCTCTAGCAGGGCAGAAATTTGACGAACTGACTTGTTGGAAAGGTGGCATCCTATGACGGTGCCACGTTGAAAGTCACTGAGCTCTCCAGTAAGGCCATTCTACTGCCAATGTTTGTCTATGGAGATTGCGTGGCTGTGTGCTCAGCAACAGGTGTGGCTGAAATAGCCGAATCCACTAATTTGAAGAGGTGTCCACATACTTTTGTATATGTAGTTTATTAGTCGTCAAAGTTCCAGAGCGTGTTTTTACTGCAAGACCAGGGGAGGGGGAGCGGGAGCGTTGTGCTTTTCTACTTATGGAGATTCAATGACAATAACTTATCCGAATCCTGCGGGCCGGAATAACAAAGCTAACTCAACAAGTTGATCGGGAACACATTGGCCCCAGCGTGTTTGGTTTGGTTTTACTATCCTTGTGGGGACCATAAAGGTGCATCAGACATCCTGGTTCTGCACCACAGGGCCTGACACAGAGCATAGTGGTGGGAGGTGCATCAGACATCATGTCTCAGCTCTTTAGCCATCAAATTCAGCCCATTGAATGTTCCAACAGCACACAGAAACGTCGAGAAAACATACTCCCTTGCAATGAGGGCATGTTTTGCAACGGAAAATGAAAACAAGCATTTGTTATTGGTCAAGTTCATGTTTTCTCCCTGTTTCTCCCATTTGGTGCCTAATGAATATGACCCAGGTATCACACACAGGAAAGCTGCTGATGAGCAGTGTTCTATAACAAAAGGGTCAGGGTTGACTGATCTGACCACCCTGACCTTTCTCCTTACAGGGATCACAGACAGACAGAGAGGGAGAGAGAGATAAAGAGAGAGGGAGATGTTTTATTTATTTATTTAACCTTTAACTAACTAGACAAGTCAGTTAAGAACAAATTGTTATTAAAATGACGGCCTACCAAAAGGGAAAAGGCCTCCTGCGGGGACGGGGGGCCTGGGATTAAAAATAAAAATATAGGACAAAACACACATCACAACATGATACAGAGAGAGAGAGAGAGATATGGGAGGAAGGGAGACAGAGAGAGAGAGTGAGAGAGAGGGGGTAGAGGGAGGGAAGGAGGAGAGAGTAATTGTTATTAAAATGACGGCCTACCAAAAGGGAAAAGGCCTCCTGCGGGGACGGGGGGCCTGGGATTAAAAATAAAAATATAGGACAAAACACACATCACAACATGATACAGAGAGAGAGAGAGAGATATGGGAGGAAGGGAGA